>NW_010406696.1:1875-7726 GCF_000710305.1 Buceros rhinoceros silvestris | reverse complement strand
GCAGGAATGGTAAGAGGCTAAAATACCATCAGTGCCTACAATAAATCAGTCTGTAGACTGATGTGTCCCAGTCTTGAGCTGGAGATGGCTCTGACTTTCAAATGCTTTAACTTTCATTCTCAGACCTTTCATGTATTTTTCCACAAAGGCTCACTATGAAAGTAGGGCAGTTGCCACATAATTAGGGAATTCATCAAATACATCTCATTGTCGAGAAATTTTTCTTGATATCACCTTGAATTGATCCGGTTTTGTCTTCATGTAGATGCAGAAATAGCTCTGCACTTCCTTGCTATTTATATTATAAGGTTATTTGTTACCTGTAGAACTGTCTGCCATAGTTCAAATACATATAATTTAATCAGCATTTCAAGAAATAAGCTCACTGTTACAATACATCAAACACTACTTTTTACAGTCAAATATAGTATTGATAGAAATTGTTCAAATATCAATGACTAATTCCATGATCAGTTCACATTCTGGCAAAAACATTATAAATGTATTTATATATACTTATTTTTCACTCAATTCTCGCAGACCAGATATCACATTCCTTTTTTAGTTACTACCTGGCCAGAGTACAATTTTTCTCTTCCTAACCACTTTTTATGAGCAGGTTCCTTTGGTCCCTTTGAGATACATTGGAGGACATTAGAAATGTGTGTAGTAATAGTTACACATACCATTTTGCCTGAATAACTGAAGGGTACTGTTCATTCTCCTGTTAAAATATTCACTGCTTCAACTGAAATGCAGTTTGTATAACAGACGCAGCTCACCTACCCACCTCAGTCGACAGTTTGCAGTACACTTTTGTGATTTCTCATTAGCTAGCTTGTCTGCCTTCTGCCACAAACTGACTTACATTCCTCCCATCTGTTGTAAAAGCAGTTGAATTATCAGTCACTACTCTGAACACAGCAACAAATACTTTTATGCACAGAGGGCCTGCCCTTTTCCTCATTGTCAAAATTTTTGTGAGGTAATGTTTCCCAGTAAAGTTTTTATAACAGATTAGTTTAAAAGATCTATTTCTGCATACATTACGTTTTTATTAATGTTAGGTTCTAGATCCAATAAGATCAATCAGTAATTTAAATGAAAACATATTTTCATACAGATTATCCCAATTGATTTTTTTATTTGAATGTTTGCAAAAAGAACATTTCTTTGGAATATTTCTACAACTGCAATTAAGTTAGAGACTTTGCAGTTACTCAATATTGATATGTTGCATGCATCACAGCATTGTCAGTTATTAGAACTATCTGAACAGAGAAGCAAATAGAAATGAAAAATCACACAAAAAAAATCTGTTATTAAAGCAAAAGGAAATTAACTAAAATCCAACAATCAAGACATAATGGAAAAATAAAACAGAACATTTAAACAAAATTTAAAATTATATGAAGAACTGAAGAATAATTCCATTTAGTGGAAAAAGAAATCACCTCAAACTGCATTCTATTCTCTGTTAACAGATTACCACTCCTAAGAATCAAGACAGATCTGAGCTGTGTAGAAAGAATCCTCATAGTTCATTTGCAGACTAGTCAATTTACGTGATAATTGTGTTAAAATACATTTTTTTGTATACTAGCAATAATTTACAAAACAAATAAAAGCTTTTTTTTCTCATTCAAAATTTGAAATTAGCTGTGAAAATATTAAAACTGTTTTAAAATTGTCAGGGTTTTTTCAGACGTTGGTGAATGTCTGATGCTGTTTTTCCAGCTTGATTAATTTTTTTTTTTCCACATAGCAACCTATACAAAATATGTATTGAGTTTATGTGCTGAGGCTTTTGTAGCAGGGAGGTGGCTGCAGTGGTGTCTTCTGTAAGACTTTGTAAGCTTACATATTCCTGTGTTTACATATTTGACAAAGGGTAAAAATTCCTGTGCAGCAGTTGTGCGAGTAGTGAGAGAATGTGAGAGAAACAACAATGCAGACACGAGGGTCAGTGAAGAAGGAGAGGGAGAAGATGATCCATCTGCAGAGATTCCTCTGCAGCCCTTGGAGAAGTCTGTGGTGAAGCAGGCTATCCCCCTGGAGGACCATGCCAGAACAGATCCGGACGCTGCAGCCCACAGAGGACTCCATGCTGAAGCAGTCTCCTGGTAGGAGGCTGTAGCCCATGGAGAGGAGTCCATGAAAGAGCAGTCCTTCTGTCAGGACTTGTGGCCCATGGGGGACCCACGCTGGAGAGTGGAGAATGTGACTGGATATCAGTGGTTGAGGGAAGAGAGAGGCAGATCAGATGGGGAGCCAGGACTGGCACTGCGGTAACAAAGAGGCAGAAGCAGCTAGACAGGGCTAGGAACAATGACTGTTTTGGAGGAGTCTGCTAACGGCTAAGCAAGGGGCCTGGGCTTGAAGTTTGTTGTGGGAGGAAAAGGATGCATCTGAATATTTTAGTTTGGTATTAGCACTAGGAATCAGTTTAGTACTGGATCAAGAGCATACTTTTGAAAGAAATCTCCTGGTTGCCCCTGCTACTGTCTTCTGGTTCCCATTGTACAACTCATGTTGTAGACTCCTTTCAGATTAAACTGGGAAAATCACTACAGAACTTCAATTACTGAACTTCTGCCTATGCGCTGCCAAGACTTTCGGCCCAGAAAGTTATCTGTGGACTTCAAGCCTGAGGAGCAAGATGCCTTGCATTCACATTCCTAGACCTGGCGTGAAGACTGTGTACTCACTATGCAGAACACCTGGCCTGGATCTTCTCTGGACTCCAGGTGACTTTAAGTCCTATTTTTGGGTGAGAGCATGAAATAATATGAGCATTTGACAGAACAGATTTTTCTGTAGCATCTCTGTGAGAATATGTGATTCATATGCTAAGACATGGGTGGCACTGGAAGACCTGCATAGATAGGAGGGTTGACCTGGGCAGAGGAAGCTAAGCCTTATATAATTAATGTTCATATTATTTGGCTGAGAAACGCTCTGCTGTGCATTGCTGTACCATTTGTAGCCGAGAGAAAGCTGGCTAGGTCCTTTCAGCAAAAGACAGGAGAAATGAGCTGGAACATATTGAATGTAGATAAATGGGGGACCCAGATCTGGGAGCAGTTGCTAGACCTACATAATTATCTGACAAAGGCAGGTGCATTCCAAAGCCAGGATGTGTTGAGGCTGGTTACATGACAGAGGACCAAGATGGGTGGTGAGGGAGTGAGGGAATTGACTGGAACAGCATCTGTGGAATGGACAAGGAAGAGGTAACCACTCTTTGGGTAAAAGGCAGGGAATTTGAAACATTATAAATTTTTTGTAATGCCTTTCTTCATTTTCATGTTATTATTCCCCCTCTGATTTATTTGCCTTCTTTATGACCTGAACTACTGCAGCCTTTTCAGTTTCTTTTCAGTGTTTTCAAGGTCCCTTTGAACATGCTCAAACACCATAGAAACAGGGACAGGTTAGTCTATGATGATTTTGCATCACTTCCAAGAGTCAAATCTATCCCTGGATTTTCAGTGCTCACCTTTAAAAGCAAAAGCTTTCCGTCTTCTCAGTGTTTTCAAGGTCCCTTTGAACATGCTCAAACACCATAGAAACAGGGACAGGTTAGTCTATGATGATTTTGCATCACTTCCAAGAGTCAAATCTATCCCTGGATTTTCAGTGCTCACCTTTAAAAGCAAAAGCTTTCCGTCTTCTCAGCTTTAAAATGCAATGCTTTTTTTTTTTCCCCGCCCCCTAATTTTAGATTGCTTTTACTGGCAAGCGCAAGAGAGGAACAAAAAAAGTCTTGGTGTCCACTGAGAATGAACTGCTTTCCTACCTCTGATCCAGAGCAAGGCAAAGCACACTATTGGTGTGCTTGCTGCTATGAAAAGCTTACTCCACCTAGGACATCCCCAGATAAGTCTGTTAAAATATAAGCCTTCATAGCAGCTGATACACACATTAACTGATCCTTGATCAAAACTTAGTTGAAAGAAACTCTTCTATGATCAGCATTTCAGAAAATAATACCCTTTAAGCTACATCTATGACACTGAGATTTGCAAACTCATCCTTCATCATTGTTTGAATGAGAAAGACACTGTTTGAATGTATTTATAAAAGTCAAGAAAAAAGACCAATAGGTAGGATATTACAAAGCAGCGTGAGGCAGGGAGGTTATCATATTTCAATTGTCAATATTTGAGTTTCTTTTGAGACATCTGAAAATCTAGTGAAAGTCCTACAAGCAATTGATAACTCTTCTAGAAAGAAGAGATGGAAAGGGCACCTCTTCTTTTTGGGAGAAAAAGCTTTTATTTTGTATAGGTCTGGTCTGACCTGATTTCTATATTTTACAACTGTTTAGTTTTTGGCTCTTGAGGGGGTTGGATTTTGAAAGAAGAGAGGTGTACAGCTTTGCAGCTCTGTCTCAGACTGTGTGGATAGATTTTGCCTATCTTAGCTATCACTTCAGCAAATCTTCATTTCGTCTAGAGAACCTCCACTGGGAACCATGACTGGATTTTCTAATATAGGCCTGGAAATGCCTGTATTCGGCCATCTGGCCTTTATTTGCAGGTTTGTATAATAAAATGCTTATAAAGACCACGAAGTACAACTATAATTACCTTTTTTTTCTTTTTAATTTTAAACTTTAGAAGAAATCAATTTATTTAGACTTAAATAGGTTTTTGGCACAATTTCACTATTCCTGTAAGTGATGACATTGCATGTTGCGAACGGGATGTGCAGTGCTGACACCAGCAAGTCCAAATGCTAGCCAATACTACACACAGCAGTAACCCTGGGACAAGGATAGCAAATGAGCAAGTATATAATTAAAGTTCTCTGATAGGATTAATCAGTTGACATTTTGCCACATAAATCAATAGGTGGATTTTCCTCCCACCAAAAAGCCTCCTTTTTTGCTGAGGAAGCTATTTACTCTTAGCAATGAAGTCAATGTTTTAGGCAGATGATTGATTCACCCTGTATTTTATGCATTCAGATTCAAAATACAAACAACAGATGGCTTTCTCTACAGTCCTGAACCAAGATTTGATTGGTGTAATCCACTCAACACTGCTGGAATTCAAACCCTGTAGATTTAGAATGATCTATGGATCTCTCTTCTACCCCACCTCAAACATAAACTGTCCAATTTAGCAGGTAAAATATCAAGTGATTTAGACCTCCAAGAGGAGTATGGTAAGAGAATGACTATTCTGTCACTCTTAATAGCTGCCATGACATGGAAGCAATGGGCAAGGTAACCTCTGAGTAGAACCTCATTAAGAATGACCAGAATAAACCAGGCCACTCTCCAGATTAAAGCCTTCATCAACTGGACCTTCCAATTAGTGCACTTTACTCAGAGCTGTTGCTTGTTTGAATGGAGACCCTTGGGCTGGGCCTGAGAGGATTTGGCTTTTAATTAGGTAATTATAAATCCCTAATTATAGGCTGATAATCTTTTCAATATCTCTTCTTAACTTTGGCACCAACTAGACCAGATGACTGGATTTATCCTCATCCTTGAGGAGAATGAGATTTTTCTTCCAGAGATAAGAGTAGCTGTCTGTAGATCATGAGCGATTGGGTGTAAAGATTACTAGTATTTTGTAAGCTGCTTAGACAAGACATTAAGGTTCATTTTTTTAAAAATTGTAAATAGTGAATGTATTATAACGTGCTTTCTATAGCTGAATCTGTACAACAGCAATACCAAAACTTGTACAAACATTAGTATTCATGTGTAGTAACTGTTATATTAAATGATGTGATTTTTCTATCTAGAATGTAGAATTTCACAAAGTTCAATACAAAGCTATTGTAAAGAAGAGGAAAACTGGACACTTTATATATATGACTGAAACATCCCGCTCTT
>NW_010406696.1:0-1792 GCF_000710305.1 Buceros rhinoceros silvestris | reverse complement strand
CGCTCTTCCTTTGGCAAAAGCTGACAAGAGTGAAACATAACAGACTATTACACTTAGGGAAACTAGTCACAGGATCAGCTTAGCTTCAGGAGTCAATTAAAACCAGAACTTCATCACTGAAAATGTCTTTTCAAAAAACCAATTTCACCCCAAAATTGAATTCAATGAATATCAAACCTGCTTAAGAATCACAGGAAAATTCAGGGAATAATGATGGAAACAAAAGGGAGGGGTAAGAGAGATCTGAAAAAAATACTAAGGATTACTCCTTAGAAAAAGTGACATAAATTAAAGAGAACTCACATGAAAGAATTGGGCTAAATAACTCTAAAATTAAAGGAAATGTTTATTTTGGGGTCACATGAACTATATTTGTTTGGTTTTGAAATACTTTTTTTTCCTGTTTAGGTTTATCCTTTAGGCAATAGCTAAAAATCTCATGATTCGGCTTGGTGAATACTTCCTGATGCAAACCTGATGTTGTCCCTGCTATAGCATACAGTAGCTTTAGACTTAATGCAAATTCATAGAACATAGATTTTATATGCTAAGGCCTCTACGCCAGTCTCTGTGGCTAATCTGAGACCTTAATTTCAGCAGATTATGCTTTTTAATTTTTCTCTCAAATACACTGAAAAAGTACTTTCAAATGCTGAGGAGCCTAAAAGGCAAAGAGATTTTGCAGTCACCTCCAATCAAAGGTGGAGTAAGGGGTGCGAACACCATAAACTGGATGTGAAGAGAAGGCATAAACAAGAATGTGGAAAAGTATGTGGAATTGTCTTCCTCTAAATCAACTGTGCACCTCGAAATTGGGAAATCCAGCTCCTGACAGCTACTACAGTTTTACAAACAGTTTTGAACTATGAGATGAAAATGCAGAGTTAAGGTCAGCAAACAAAAAATGTTGCAGAACTAATTAGAATAAACTGTGTTACTTAATGTTGTGATCTCTCTTTGGAAGCTCATCCAAATAATTCAAATGAGAGGGTCAGATATTTTCTTTGCAGCTCCCTTTGGTTTCAACTGCATGTATGGGAATGAATTTGAAGGCAAAGACCAGCAACTGCATTGCACTGGTATACACATGTATGATTCTTAAGAGTATCAAGAGAAGCCATAGCTGTTTCATGGACAACCTAAAAAAATTCACAGATCTCCAAAATTGATCAATTTTGGGAATAAGATTTCTTAAATGGTTAACTACTAAATGTGGTTTGTTTTGGTTTTTTTTTTAATCAGTTTTGGACACACTTTCCTCTCTGGTTAACCTACCTCTTACAGCGTTAGTTTTTTCTGAGGTTGTTTTTTTTCCTATTTTTTCACTGTGACAGTGACCAAGCATTGGGCTGAGCTGCCCAGGGACACTGTGGAGTCTCTACTCTTGGAGATACTCACATGCCACCTGGACACAGTCCCAGGCAACTGTCTCTCTGCTGGAGCTGTGGGGTTGGACAAGATGACCGCCAGAGGTATCTTCGACCTCTGCCTTTCTGTGAGTTGTTTCCAATATTGTATCAGCTTTAGTACATTCAGTCATATTAAAATCTTCATTAAAGTAAGCTTAATTTGACATTAAATATTCCGACTGCAATGTATCAGCACGACACCAGCCTAGACACCTAGCAGAATCCCTCAGTGCCGCCCCTCGTCCTCAGCCTCCCTTGGGCTGACTGCCTTCCCCCTCCTCCTCCTCCTCCTCCTCCACCCGACGCCCCCGCACTCCCCACCAGAATTCGGGGGCTTCCTACACGTTCAGGACCGACTTCTTGCCCCACCCCCCCGTCCTAAA
>NW_010406695.1:69156-76272 GCF_000710305.1 Buceros rhinoceros silvestris | reverse complement strand
TTTTTTTTTTCCTTTGTGCTGGATTTTGTTAATCGTTAACCCACTAATTTTTCTGGAAGTGAAAACTTAGAGGCATAACCAGAGAGTCATCCTGCAGGCGACTGAGTAGAGCAAAACCGGAGCTTTGAATTAAAGTAGAAATACGCATTATCGAGCTAAACGTCTTATTATTTATTTACATGGCTCTGAAGATGGTGCCGTGTGATTTACAGAAAGAAAGAAGAAAATGCCCTGCTCCAGAGGGTGTGAGTTCCAAATAGCCGGTGCTCAGAAACAGCAGTACGAAACACTTCTAAAATGGGGGTCCTGGATACGGTGAATTATTTTTTTTCTTTAGCTGTGTCCTGTAGTTTGTTAACATTGTTGAAAAGTTTTGTCGTGCTTTGTCCTGAAAACTTAGAAATTCCACGTGTGGTTAAAGTAAAGAAAGACTTAAGTGGGCATTGTTGTGAGGAACATAAGGTAATTCAGATCTCCAATTCCAGAAAGTGTTGGCCCAACTTTAACTTCAATTAAAATCGCTGAGCTATTTAACTTAAATGAAAATAGCTGTGTGCTCTGGTGAGCGGTTGAAAGCTGGCCTTCTAGGGTAAAGACAGAAAATTAACACGATTTCCTTCATTCATGCAGAATAGTTTAACATCCCTAGAAAGAATGGAGAGGGGAGGACTGCTGGGAAACCTTGGTCATATTTTTAAAGATGTGGTAACCATTTTTGAGAGACCCGAAGGAAGTAACTGTGGAAGCAGAGAGGGCCTAAGGTTTGCAGGAAGGAAGGAAGGAGGATGGAACGGCGCTGTCTGTGCTTGGAGGGGAGGCCTTGAAAACAGACGGTTTGGAAGGGGCAGGGGAAGGCCCGGTGGCGGCTCTGCAGAGGCCGTAGTGCTGTGTTCTTTCAGCTGCACAAGGTTGCTTGTAGTCTCTGAAAACCAGAAGTGTTGTCCAAGAATTTAAATAGTTCACCTCTTAGGCCATCAACAACTTGTAAAAGCTGGGCTGTAGTTGTTTCCTGCCAGGGGAGAGAGGAAGAGGAGAGCCGTGTCAGCGGGCTGCAGCTGGCTGTAGCTGCTACTGAATTCCTGGTCGTTTTTAGGAAGTTGGACTTGCTTCTGGAACTTCTTGGCACGTGTCATTTTCTTCTCTCTGGAACTTTCCAGTCATTTTCCTTTGCTTCACGTTGGTGTAGTATGAAGGGAGAGATGGCGAAAAGCGTGGGCAAAGGATTGCTAATAGTTAGGTTTTAATATTTTCAGTTTTCTGTTTCTCACAGTCTTGTCATTGACAGTGGAAGTCTAGTGCTGCTTTGGCATTTCTGGTAGAATCTTGCTGATTTTCTTATTCCTGTTCTTCTAAAGGGGTGTTACTCGCGTAGGCCGTTCACCCCATCTCATCATCAGGACTGAACTATTGACACTATTGTCGTCCCTCCACAGAGAGGATGCTGATGAAGGGCCAGTTCTTGCTGCAAGCAGTTGACAGGCTAAATGCAAAGTAGAAGTCATAGAATAGACTGGTTTGGGTTGAAGGGACCTTCAGAGCTCATCTAGTCCAACCCCCTGCAGGGAGATCGTCCACTATAGCAGAGTGATGAGAGCCCTGAGCGCCAACCTGACCTGCGATGGTGCCAGGGATGGCGCTTCTCTCACCTCTCTGGGCAACCTGGGCCAGGGTCTCACCAAAAGTCTAGGACTTAATTTCTTGGAGAACTGGAGAAAGAGTCTGCGTAGAAATACTTGTGTGTTGGGGGCTGGGGGAGCCCCAGCTGGTAGCTGGTGTGGATGTTGCTGAAGAAGTGACTGAATCCAGCCTTGTGACTTGTCCTAGAACGTGACAGTTCAGACACGATTGACTTGATACCGAAGGTTTGGAAGGAAATGAGAAGAAAGAGTAAGCAAATGGAGAGAGACACCAGAAGATGGCAAAAGATGTGCCATGCCTACATGTTAGAGAAGCCACGTAAACTTGGTGATGTGCAGATTTTGGTGACCCTTGTTTCTGCTTCGTAAGTGGTTTTTTCTGTGAATGTTCATTCAGTAACATGATGCTCAAGGTTGCAGAGCTCTCCGCTTTTGAAGCCTCTCAGTTAACATTCCTCAAAGACCTGTGGGTGGACTGAGGGGTGTTTTTTTTTTTTTTTTTTGAACTGTAAAATCCTGTTTGGAAATAAATAATAATAAAAAAAAGGTAGTCTAAGACACCGCTTCATGTTGTGAAAAACCTCACTGTAGAATCATAAAAGCTGCACTTTTTCCATGTTGCTTTGGAAGCAGCTGAACTTTGTAACTTGGCATGTAAATAGAGCTCTTTGAAGAGCACGTCAGTGGCTGCGAAGGGGAGAGGGAAATGGTGAACGAGCTTTTGAGCCTGTAAAAAGCCGCTGTGAGGATGCTTGTTGAAGTGTCTGTTGAAACAGAAGAGAAGTTTGCAGAGTCTCGTCCTTGGTGGTGCTGATGCACGTACACCTAGACATGGCCAGCATATCTAAATGTAAACCCGAAACAGTAAAAAAGGGTCAGTTTGAGTATTTCTATAGCGAGGGGGAGGACTCAGGGCAGTCAAGAGGAAGGGACCTGCCAATCAGAGAGAGGCGCCGGCTGAGCGAGAACGCAGTGGCCAGTGCACACCTCCATGAGCTCATGGCGAGTTAGGGTTCCTGGTGAGTCTGGCCACGCCAGCACTGCTTTTCGATCTTTGTAACTCACTTGGTGTCGAGGGCGGGAGAGGGAGGACTTTTCTGTTATACCAACATACGCACGAGGAGCACTTGGCTGCTGTGGTGTCCTGGATTTGCTATAAACCAAGCAATATTGGTGCTGTCGATGCAGTGACGAGATCAAAAGGAAAATGCTCGTTTAAAGCAACATGAAGAGCAGTTACAGATTTAAATAGCAGGAAAATGCAATCATAGTTTTGAGTATATTTGCACTTGCAGCATGATTTGAAAATCGAACCTTTGTACTTCATATTTAAGGAAACAGGAGCCTAAGCTGCTCCACCTGAAAATATTTGCTTGTATTTTGTGTTAAAAGTGATGTAAGCTACAAGACTAGAGACAGTATTTTTTCAGTTGCGCTTCTGTGTTCTTGGCACTTGTGTAGTTTTTCGTTCTCATGTAGATGGCAGAAAACACAGTGGCACGTACACTCTGTCAGCTCCCAGAGGGACAGAGGCTCTGCTTAACTTCTATGAACACCTTAATTCATGTCCCTTCAGGAAGAAGCCTGCATGGCAGATCTTGGGAATTCTGTGCGGTTAACAGAAACCTTTTGCACTTCGCATTTTTGGGCTTTATTTTGTAGCTAAGTTCCCTTATGTCTCTGGTCCTCTCACTCTAAACATCACGGAGCGGAGCAGGACACAGAGTTCTTGGACCCTGCTCCACGCTGGTCTGTTGCCCTGTGGTTGTGCCGTGCGTATACTGACCTTTCTCTTAATTTCCTGTGCGCTGTCGGAATGTAGGCAAGGTGCTGCTTAGGGGAGAAGCGCAAGGAAAAATTCAGGGTATGTCATTTGTTCGGCTGTTACGGAAAGGTATGTAAAGCATGGTACTGGGCTGCTCTGTCCCTCCTCCTCTGCTGCTAAACCCAAGAGCTCTGAGACTAATCCGATGTGTGGATTTTCCATGCGGGTGAGCGGGGCTGCTGTGTTACTGGGCCACCTGCACATTTGCTGATTGGCTTTCCCAGTAATCAAGGCCATGGATTATTAAAACCCACGCTCTTGTTTTACTTCATTGATCTTTGTAGTAAAATGTTTGCATAACATGCTGGTAGAGGTGTAAATGGATGTTGGAAAGGACTAATCTTATGAAACCAGTTGCTAACTCATTGTAGGGGGTCTCTTGGATTGTGGAACCCAAAGTGATCCCGCCACATGGGCTGATGTAAATTAGTTCTCTTCTGTTGTGGTTTGGCATACTGTTAAAGGGCCTCAAGATGCTGCTTGTGATTGACATAACAAAATGTAAATTATATGCTGTTTTAGTAGGCTCTAATTTATCTGTCGTAAGGTCTGTGTACCAATAGGACTGAGTTCTTACAGTACTGTTTCTCTTTCGGTAAATGTCTGTGTAGGGGAATTAAATTACTCTTAATTATATGCTGAAAAATAAAATAAAATTGGGGTGTGTCTGGCTATCACAGTCAATTAAATTTTGCTGCTTCTTGTTCTTTTTGGGCATTTGTTTTAAACTGATTTTATTGGAAGATTACATGTCTGAGTATCTGGTTGGGAAGAACACTCTTACTGGTGGGTGATCCGAGATGTTACAGAACTTGAAGAAATCTTACAAAACAGAATTGATTACGGTTTTAGACCTTTTATGTAGTTAGTGCTGAAGAAGTGAAACAATGATTGGAGCAGAACGTGGCATTGTGACTTGACAGTAAACAAACTCAATGGTGAGAAACTGATGTTGCCTCTTAGAAATTGCCCCATAATAGGAGCAGAAAAAGACAAGCTGTCTTTAGAGGCCTTTACTTCTGTTTCCTCTGATGCCTCACTAAACACGTTTCTTGTTTGACTTGTAATGCAGCAGATTTGAGTGTTAGCATATAGTGTTAGCATAGTGTTCTGAGCATTGGGCCCTGAAGTGTCTTAAGTGTCTACAGCGTTCCCTGAGACACGGAATGATGTGACAGGTGGAGACGTTTCTCCCAGGCTATTGGATTGAGGTGATTGTGCCCCTAAACAAAATCTTCCCCTAACCGCAGTTGTCCACGGGCAGTACCTGCCTTCCTGGAAGAGCACGAGCAGATGACAGCGAGGTGTGAAGCCCAGCACAGCAGCTGCTTGGAAAGAAGTGTTGTCTGCTTCTAGAAGCGAGCCTAGGCAAAAGAGTCCCTGTAGAGGCCTGAGAGCACACAGCATTGCTGATTTCTTCCAGCGAGACTTTGCGACAGAATGGTTTATCCTAGTGCCGATGATAGTGTGAAACCGATACACCTTTTTTATTCTGTATGTTTAAAGGGGGTGGGTCCTGTAACAGCGGACTGTGATAAGTCATGGTTAATCTTGGAGGACGCATAAAAAATTTCATTGCTTGTTGCAGGGCGTTGGGTGGCTTTGTTTTTTGTTAAGAGTGTAACAGCCGAAGTGCTGTACCAAGAGCCTTTTTAATTCTTTCCATAAATATGGTATGGCTCCTGAACGTCCTCGTCCTTGTATTTTGCTCTTTAGAGTGTAGAAAATTCAGCAAGGAAACGGGCCAGTGTGCCGCACCCCCTGAATTTAGTTGACACAGTTGAAATAGGTGAGGTCTTAAAACTGTTGGCTGGTCTGTACCTGAATAAAGAAGGTATTTAACTGAAATGGTCTGTTTACAGCCTGGTTAGCAAGACATGGAATGGTTGTTCTAAACTTACCACTGGGAGACTGGGTGGAACCTACAGTTAAGACAGTACAAATCGGTCCATTGAAAAAACGAATTACAGCTTGGATTAAAAAGAAAAAAAAAAAGGCGTTTGAGTTCTGTGCCCTGTGGGAGTCAGCTATGGTGAGCCGAGCTGGGACTGTGCTGCTGCTCTAGTGTGCAGCATGGTCACAGAGGGTCCAAGGTGTAACCCTACAGAGATAAGAGGAATGGGACTGGGTTGTGGATGTTATGTTAACCATAGAAACAGATAACATGGTATCAGTGGATCGGAGAGTGCTGACTAACGCGTGTTAACATCCAATCAATTTTGGCACTGCATTTAAATAACAGCTATTCCTGCGGTGTTAATTATTGGGCCCCAAGGCTGGCTCCAGTGCTGCCGCAGCTCTGCGCAGGTGGGGAGTGGTGGCACAACCTGCGTGGCTGGTTTTTCCCGCTCCGCTGAGGAAGCTGCTGTTCCAATAGGTGTGCAACTGGTGCTGCATCTGGGTGAAGACAAGGAGAAAAAAATATTTATAAATTAGTCATTTATTCCTATTTTTTGATATTTCCGTGCTGAAGGGACAGCTCTTTGCCTATGGAAACCTGATCTTTTTCTCTAGTTCCGGGGTGCTCTGCTTTGCTCTCTGACCCTCTACATGCTTAGTACTTCCCTACTTTCCTTATCTACTTTGCTTGATTTCCATATGTATGATATAACAATTTTTGAGTATTTGTTTTAATGGAAAAGACTCTGGACTTAGGGGAGAGCTGCAGATGTACAGCGTGTGTCTTCAGGGAGTGAATACAGGCAGCTGTGGAAAGCCATGGGCTGTGGTATGACGGGGCAGGTAGGGAACGTGGAGCTCCAGGTAAGACAGTTGAAAGGAAGAGGTGGCAAGGAATCCATAAAGGGTGATTCAGAAGACTACAAAGTGCTTGTAGAGAAAACTGAGGATTGGAAGGTGCCCACAGAAATCTGGGAAATGTTTAACCCCATAATATTGTGTATTGTGGTAGTTGTGCACCCCAGAGCCAACCCTGGACTGACTGCAGAGTAGATTAGGAAGAGAAATTTCAGGTTGGACTGAACTTTACTGTGCAGATGGATTTCTTTTTTTTTTTTCCATGGAGAAACATGAAAGATGTGTCTCTCTGGGGTCTTCTGTTAATTAGCAATATTTCAGATGAACGTTAGTTATGCAACTCCTCACTCTGAAACAAAGAGAAAGAAAATACTCTATGACCTCAGTTCTTGGCTTCTGCAGTTCCTTTCCTGAGCAGTAAGTATAGTGAGAACCGGAGATTTTTAAATTTTTTTTTCCCTTAAGTAAACTAGACTGAAATCCTACCTGAGAACTTACTGGAGCTGGCAGCTGGACTCTAACTCAAGTCAAGGAGCTTGGGCTCATCTTTGCCTCATGAAGATTTTTGGCATTGCTGGACCGCAAAATGAAATCTCAGATGTAATCTCAGATATCTGCTGGAATTACTTTGTCAATGCATATGGTACAGAGAACACTTGAATAAGTAAACTAGACTGAAATCCTACCTGAGAACTTACTGGAGCTGGCAGCTGGACTCTAACTCAAGTCAAGGAGCTTGGGCTCATCTTTGCCTCATGAAGATTTTTGGCATTGCTGGACCGCAAAATGAAATCTCAGATGTAATCTCAGATATCTGCTGGAATTACTTTGTCAATGCATATGGTACAGAGAACACTTGAATTTCTGCTCCTCTTCTGCTTCTACTCCTCATCTCTT
>NW_010406695.1:50015-69063 GCF_000710305.1 Buceros rhinoceros silvestris | reverse complement strand
TCTTTCCCTTTGCTCTGATAGCTGCTTTAGCTCAACAGATGATGAGAGGCAAAGTGCCGAAGAACTGATTTCTCCTCACCTCTGCTTTGAAGAACACCTTTGCCGTGTCATAGATTCTCAGTGATTGTCATGAACCCAGAGAGCTAAAAGCTCTTGGTAAGCAGCTATTCAACATGCTAATGCTTCATGATCTCTTGATTTGATGTCTAGATAATTGGACTTAACAAATAGATTAGGGCTTCTCTGGTTACCCAGTCCTGCTGTCCAAGTCTTTAATCATATAGAGACTTAATTTGTTTCTTAAAAGTAATCAGCTATGCCGTTTGGATGACCTTAAAGAGCCTATCACCAGGCTTGAGATGTAGTGCTGCTTATGCAGGGTAGCCGGGGGTGGGATGCTGTGTGCATCCCAGTCAAGCCCAGACTCACTGTAAGCATTCCTTCTAATACTGGAAACTGGTAAAAAGCCCCACAAGTAAAATCTTCAAGATCAGGCACAGAGCGGTATTGTGATCCAGTGAATAACGTCTGGCGATTAAGCTGAAAGTATTGATTAGGGGAGCTTGGCCCCTTTTCAGGTTCTGCCACTGATTTACTACACAGTTTCATTTCTTTGTGTCTGAAATTCCCCTATAAAGACCTGAAATGTTTCTTTCTGTTATAAAAAATGGTATTTTAAAACCAGTAATAAATGTACTCTGGTAAATATGGTGACAAGTGTTCTAGAAAAGCCAGGAAGAAAGGCAAATACTGGGAAGGTGGGGGGAGACAAAGCTGGTAACTTCTTCGCTTCTGGTGGGTGAGGGTGAAATTGGTGACTGCCAAAAATATGAGCTCAGAGAAGTAGCTTGTTCTGCTCTGAGCCCACATCTGTACACACCTCCTCATCTCTACAGATGGCCAGGAGGCTGGAGAGAGAACACAGTTGTCTAAATTTGCGTAAGAGAAAAGAATCATGACTCCCACCTTGGAGGCGAACAAGAACCTCCAGTAACCGGGGTATTTTCAACAATTTAAAAAATTTGGTTGCATTTTCAGTTTTAGCATATGTGAAACCTGACGCTATTCACAGTTGCTAAATAAATATTTTTTAATATTACTTTGCATTAAAAGATGTTGGCAGGAATTGTACTATTTCTTCAAAACTAGCCTGCTAAGCAGTAAATTTGATCTAGAAGTCGTCTTTGCATGCTTATGCTTTAACAACCTATAAGATGCTTTTCCACTGGATTTCATAGTACTTAACATTTCAGAAAAAACAACGGTCACCATCTAAATAGTGGTGGTACTGTTTGAATCAATTGTGATAAAAGGCAAAAAATAAAACCAAAATATTTTTTTTGTTTTTCACTAACACTAGTGTGGGAATAAGATTGTCTTTTGTGGGTTGATTATTTCCATACAGTCTGCTTTATCTTTTGGGGTAATTCAGTGATTTTTCCTTTTGTTAACCCATGAGATAAAGGATATTCTTTAGAGCAGGTAGCTGCGGTCAGCATTATGTAAGTAGTGAACTCCTGACCAAAAATCTGCTTTTGTGGATGTGGCCTCATGTAGTAAACCAATAGTAAGAGCAGTTTACAAAGTATGTCTTTGAGAGTTCTCTGATTAACCCCTGTTCTTGGCAGACAGGCGCTGATCGGTGAATGTTCGTGAACTGTGGCTGTGTATTTCTCCCCTCCACCCCTAACACTGAAGGACCTGAAACTGGAGACTTCCTAACCCTCTAAAAACAAACCAGCAGTGTTGTTTAACTTCTTGCTGTGGGTCAGGAGCCTGAGCTTCGTGCCAAGTTTCAGTGAGAAACAAAGTGAGACAGCAGAGTTAAGAAAAAACTCTTGTAAAGAGTGCTGATAAAGCTGCGACTGTTGAGGCACTGTGACTTATTAAAGCAGATTCTTAAAAGGGAAATGAGATCTGGCCTGCCCTAAGCATTCTTCAATAAATTACAGTTCCTAGCTGAAAAACTTACCAAGTGCATAGGTGCAATATTTTGTGTTCTTCAATATGGATTCCGCATTAGCATTAAAATAGCCGCGTGATACAAATGGATCTGCTTTTTCTATGTAGTTGGGTAGTAACATACCTCTGTTTTGGTTCCCGTTGAGATGCTTCCAAGTGCGCTTTTAGTAATGCAACATAAGCACAGTGTCATTGTCAGAACAGCATTCCACCCTCCCTGAAAAGTTGCAGCAGCACCATACAAGATGCAGTGGTCTTTCCCTTACAGGATGTTGTCGGTCATCCTCCCAGCACCATGTCTGCAAAACTTCCTCTGATGGCTGTGTTAGGTTCCATGAAATTTAGGACAGGAACTGCAAGTGTACTGAAAGAATATTAAGGGTTAAGAGAATTCAGAAGAGTTTGCAGAGAAACAGGCAAATACAGAGTTGAGCGAAGTTGACTGGGATCAGCGAGGTAGAGTGAGCCTGGGTGAAACTCAAATGTGCCTTCAGTATTTGGGGTATCCATTTACTGATGCTTCTGCAGTTACTGCAGGGTTTGAATATCATTGTACTGATGCTTCTGCAGTTGCTGTAGAAACTGTTGGCTCAGGCTGGCTCCTTGCAGTTCTCCTTCAGAGGACGAACTGCTGGAGGAGAGCTTGTCTGGGCATGGGACTCAGAGGTATGTTTATTGTTTTCTTTCAGGCTGCCATCTGTGATCTTTATTTTAACATAAATCCCCTGGCTAGCTATTTTCCTTTGCTTGCAAGTGTTTGATCTGTCTGTGGTACTTGCAGTAAAGGATTCTCTTGTGCCAGAAGAACAAAGACTTGCTTTCTGTTTGCACTGGGCACTACTGATTTGCAGTAGTCGACTGGTTTTACTGCCAGTTTTAGCAGGTGCACCTTGTCTCAATGAGTTCTCTTTACCCTCATCACACAGAACAGTAACGGTCTCATGCACAGTGCACAGAAAATTGAATTTTGGCCGAGAGCTGAGGAGTACAGGGATTTGCTGTACTTCCCCTCTCTTCCCTTTTCCTTGCTCTGTTTCCATTATTTGTGCTCTCTCATGTGGCAGTTGGACTACAGCATCGTTGAAGGTCCTTGCCAACTGAAAAAAATCTCTGTTCTAACAAAGTTTGGAGTATCTGCGAAAAGACTTGTCCTGTGCATGTGTGGCACTTGTGTTGATAGATTGAATAGTAGTTCAGTAATATGCATGTGCAAAATACAGTCTTCATATTTTAGAAAGGCGGAACGGATGAGAAAACTTGCTGGTTTGTGAGCTGTAGCAGGACTCTAGTGTTCATTCATGGAAGTGTGAAGAGAGAAGGTTGTTAATGTGGAAAAGATTGAGAAATGGTTTTTTGGCTGCTCTTGTTCAGAAAGAAAAATACCTTCCGAGTTTGTTGTGAGGTTGCAAAAACTTACTGTTGTCTTCCTGATACATAAAGAATGGGGAGGTTGGAGGGAAGGTGGAGAGCCGGTAGGACTCCTGTTGGTTGGTAGGGCCTTCTGTGCTGTTCTTCCACACTGCAGTGCTTCCAGTCCGCAGCAGCGCAAAACTGGGTTTCCTCTTGCCAGTCTTTCTGTAGCAGTTGAGCGCTGCAGCACAAGAACAGCTTGCAGATATTCCAGCAGAGAAGGAATTAGGCAGGGGAGCTGTTAAGACTAGTATGGGGGGAAGGAGAAGAGCCGGTAGGTTCTAGACCTCTCTGTGTTTGCTGTACGGGAGCCAAACTGCTTGCCCAAAGATCCCAGTATCCAGAATGCGTGAAGCCCGGGGGAAGCAGCAGGACATGTTTGTTACATGCATGCATTTGCTTTTCTTTGGTTTCGTTCTTAGGAGCCTGTGAGAAGATGAGGTTAGAAGGAGGAAAAAGCTTCAGTAGAGATGAAAAGTGGCCGCCTGGCAGAGTTGGGCTTGTCGTAGGGGTCCCCATACTGAAGTACACAGTCTGTAGCCTCCTTGTCAACAGATCTAGGATCAACGTAGGCATCTTGAGCAAACTCGCAGAAATTACAAACTGCTATTAGACGGCTGGGGCTTGATGTGGAGGAGATTGAAGAGATGCTCTTGGAGAAGTGTGATTTGCGTTGCACTCCTGGTCATCCAGGAGTTGCTAGTTCCTTTTCTGAGTTGTAAGAGAGATGCTGGCAGACCCCCCATCCTTTGCATTTGTTTTTGGGTGTTTTAGATGGCTACCTAATATCTAGCGTGAAGGCTGGAGGGTTGATCCATTGTTTTTTTTTTTTTTTTGGTTGTTTTTTGAGAGAGAGAAGACTGAACTCCCTTATCCTCCATGGCCTGCTCCTATGGCATGAAGAGCTTTAGAAATGCCAAGTTGTAGAGACAGCTGCCTTTGGATTTGTTTGGGTTTTTTTTCAAAACCAAACGATATGGTAGAACTTGGTGTTCAGAGTGAGATGCTGGATGCTGAGGAGCAGGCTGCTTTACAGAGGGAGGCTGCAAAGCCTCCCCTAATCTCGCAGAATGGCTCGGGTCCTTTGCTTGTGTCCTGAAATGTTCTTTTTCTTGTGGCTCCTGTTCATACTGAGAACAGGCTATATGTGTCCTGCTGCCTAACAAAAGAGGGACTCCATTGTCCGCTTTTGAAAAGGACGCATAAGGTTCCTACATCCGCGTCAGTTTGACTTTCAAAGAAAGTAAAAAAAATTTGATGCCTGAAAATAGGACACATTTTGAATTGGATTCCTGAGTTTAATCACACCATGTTCAGATATTGAATTGCTGATTTGAACTTCATGAATCCACAGGTAATTGTTGTCAAGCATTTCCTACGACAGTTTGCCCAGATGACCTTGCCCCAGATGACCAGCTATGGGCCTGGCAAGGAGAGACGGAATAGCAAAAGCAGCCAGCAGTGCAGCATCTCTTCAGTTAGACTGAAGAAGCTGAAGTAAAGGTGGAAAGCCAGAAGGTGGGGGGAGAGCATGCGTGGTGCGTACAGTCCTTCAAACTAACTGCTTTTCCAAGTGCTACCACTGATTTACTAGGGCACCGCGCAAGTCACTTAGGTCACTGGGCAGAGGGGTCTCTCCTAAATGCAAACAGCACAACGTTTACACCTACCACGGCAACTGGAGAGGAATGTGTAGGAAGTGTTGTGAGCTTCATGTGCGAGTAGCTAAGGTTTGGTATTTTTTGTTAATAAAAGCACACTGAAACTTGATACTACAATCAAAATGGAAGAGACTGAGTAATGTTTTCAGTCCCTGCTGTTAAGTCCAGCCCGAAGATTGCCGTCTCCCGCAGGTCGGCAATGGAATGCTGGGTACTGCTGTCTGTTTACCGGTAGATGGAGAAGTAGTTTCCCAGATCTCTTTGTTTTGTAACCTGTGAGCTGTTTCATTCAATTTATTGCTCATGGTGTTGTAAAAAACCTTAATTTCTAGAGTGGCTGCAGAGACAATGCTAGTGAACTTGCAGGGATCACCAGCTGCTTCCAAGAGCAGCTTGCTGACACCTGCATACTTGGGTGAGTATCTAGTTGCAGTAGTTAGGAATGAGATCAGAGAGTCTAGAAATGCGATATATTCTCCCTGTGCTAAATGGAAAAAAATTACCACAGCCTCTTAGAATTAATACGTTACGTACGTAATGTTATTCAGCAAACTACGCTTACTCTCCAATGGAGTTAACTTGGATTCCTCTATTAGCTTTTAATCATCATGGCGATACTCCAAGGGGAAAAAACACTGACGTTTTGTTCTTAGCACAGAGATAAATGGAATGTCTCTGTCACTTGTCTGAAACCATGTGTTGAAAGGCATGACTTTTTTCCTAACAGTTTGCAGAGTAATAGGACAGAAAATGATTTGGATTACAGAAGACACATGCTGGGTCAGTTTAAAGTCTGCCAAGTTCTAATTTTCAATTTCTAGAAAATTTTGAACAGAAACATCTGAGTGCCTGCAGAAATCATTCTAAATTTAACGTGTGGTTTTCATCTTGGTAAAGCATGAAACTGGCTGGTAGTATTTGTCCACTGAATTCCAGGGAGAACTCTTTCTTGTGTTGCAAGTTCTGCACTGGTGGCTCTGGCGCGCTTTTCCTAGTCCTGCAGTGTACAAGTTCTAAATGCTTTAGAGCAAAATGCTAAGTGAAAAAGAGTTAGCTAGGGTTAATTACCTCCTTTTTGTTTCTCTCAAAACAGCAAAAATCCTTTGGAGGAATGTTCTTTCACCTTGTTATTGTTTTCTTTAATGTATTTCTGCAGTTAATTAATGATGAACTAACTTAAAAATCGTTCTTACTGGCCTCTGAATGCTCTGTTGCTGCAAGTGTAGGAGTTCCCAAATATCACTGGGAAGGCCCAAGACAGGGACTCTTGTTTCCACAACAGAGAAGCCATGCAGAGTGAAGAATGAAAACAGCAGAAGCAAGTGCTCTTCCTGTGCACAAAGCAATGCGCCTGTGTACTTGGGTTTTTTTTAAAAAAAGGATTTTTCTCATTAACACACAAGTTTCACCTGTAAGAGTTGAATTTTGTCTAAACTATGCGATGAACTAGGTTGCCGGCGTTATAATCTGTCATTCTTTTATCACTGGAAGTATAGTTTTAGACTGTGAAAACCAAGCAGGTTTGTGCTGACAGGAGCAGAGTTCAATGTTCACGTCCCTACAGTTCTCGTTGTGGTATCCTGTAATAATGATGGTGATGTGACATGGTCACAGGTGTCCGTAGGTGGCAAAGCAGGCAATAAAAACATTAAGACTCTAATCTAGCTTCCTCACTGAGAGGTGGAAGGTTTGATGTCCTCCAGGGCAGCTTAGGACAATACCATCAGCTGGTATAGTAGCTCATTTTCAGTTCTGGGTCTGGTCCTGCCCTCTGCATCTCGGCCTGTGCGCTCTCCTCCCCTGACAGGTCATTGTCCAGTGCATTGTCCACTGCTCCTCCTTTTGAAAAATAAAATGAAATAAATCCCATCCTTGTTGCTTTTAGGAACAGCAGGTTCCCTGTTACCGGGGGAACTGAAGTGGCTCAACACAAAGTGCAGTTAATGGCCCCAGATAAACTAACTTAGATTGGTTTTCTCTAGTCTTTCCCCTGATGGTAATTGCGTTAGTGAAAGTGTTACTTTTAGCAGATCTAGCCTACACAGGGAGCTTTGGGAGCAAGCGAGCGGTTTGTTGTTGTCCATCGATCCCCCTGCAAAGCTGAGGGCATTTTGAATGCTGCTATTGATTGCACTGGCTGTTTGCTTCCCTCAGAGAAAACGGGGTCTGCACCCTCATCTGCCCAGGAGTGCGGCAGCTCGCTACCGCGCTCCTGCTTCCTGACCTGGGTGTCACGGTATTAACCTCCACAAGCTCACGAGAAAGCAGGTTCCTGTGGCTTGTGGGAAGCACGTTGCCTCCAAGACCCTGATGCTGATCATAGCCGTGGACTGGCCTGTTCGGAGGTGTGAAGCGTAGTGTTGCCAGGAAGAACAAGGTATGACGTTGATGACTTGATCTAAAGAAAAAGGTGACAAAGGCAAAGATGGAGGAAGCCTTTTATTAACCAGTGAAGAACTGAAAGTGTCTTTCAGGCTGTTTGTGAGTCCAGTGGTACACTAGAGATGACATCATTATCTGTGGAGAGAGGTTAAACTAATTCATAGTCCTATGTGACACTTAAGGAAAAGAGCAAACCAGTAAAGTTGTGTCTGTATTCTTAACAATGACATCCAGGTGGGCTTGGCATGTTTGTACCAATAGCTTCTCTCTTCCCCCAGATTTTATTTGAAATTCAAAAGATTAAAAAAAAATGATCGAATGTAACTTCTCAAGTTCAAGATGAATTACTTTCACAGTTGTGTTCTCCAAAGACACTGGAGAACATAGTGCTACAGACACCTAAACCTTGTTTTGTTGTTTTTTTTTTTTTTTGTCAACGTTATATTAAAAATAAGCAGACATGGCTGTGGAATTCATTACTCATCTCAGGAAGTTCCTAAGGATGAGACTGACAGATATAACTTAGACTGAGAAATTAATTTTGCAGCCTCGCTTCTGGTCTTCAAACTGCGCATTGCCACCACTGACGGTCCCTCCTAAAGTTACCTCGTTTTTCCCTGTGACAGAGCTGTGCTGTGCTAACTGCAGAGAATAATAATAGATGAGTTTTGCAACTGAAGTTGGCAGATGTGACAGCACGTGCGCAGCGTAGTTCTGCTGAGGCAAGAAGATGCTGGATTAAGCCAATTCAAAATATTTTTAGACTCTTACAGTTTTCCAGGGAAATGGGACTTTTTTAATATTAGTTTTGTAAATCTCTCAATGTGTTTGTGGCTCTTTTTCTTCCTCTGAGCCAAGCCAGGACTTGCTACTATAAAATCTTGTTCAAGTCATAAATAGTGGACTTAAGTCACTAATGTCAGACCAACAGTTCTTCTGTCTTAAGGTGTTGGCATGCCGTTGGTTTTTACTTTCATTACGGATATTGTTGCTGGCTTTCATGCTTAAATAAACTAATTCCAATCTTTTGGTCGGGTTGTTGTGCATTTGAAGTAAATAATCACGTTCTGAGGCTGAAAATTGATGGCAGCCGGGGTACTCTTCCCTGGAGAGATCTCCCTACTGCCTTCTGTTGTAGGGGCTCCCGCACTCTCTTCTGAATCCAACTTGGCAGGTAGTATTTCTACCACTATTCTCGCTCTGAATGCTTCCATTACTAACACTGATTCATTGCTGCTGAACACTGCGTGTTTTGGAACACGTGATTTTTAGAAACAATTCTATTAAAAACTTCCCCTCTTCGTGTGAATGACTTAAAATCAGTTTCGAGTTAGTCACGTGGAAGAAGTTCATTAATTAAATTGCAGGTTGTGCTCTGCTGTCGCTGAGGGTGCTCTGCCTGCAGAGGGCTGCTGCACACCCTTGCAGGTGGGACTGACAGGATCCTGCTCCTCTGGGCCGGTGTGACTCTACGGGACGTGTCTGCGGCACTGTGAAGGAAGAGTGTTTCAAGAGAGCCTTTTGTTTCCAAAACAGCCTAAGATCATAGTTACAGGTTTTGTTGCAGATGCTTCTGTGGCATTACATGTTGTGACACTGAGCTCCAAACTTCCCTGGAAATAATAATCTAAGACACTGGAGAGTAAGAGGGGAAACAAACTGAAAATAACAGGGCTGGATGGATGAGAGATGGCAAGAAAAAAACCTTTACAGAAGCTTTTAGTAATCTAAAACCTTTGACAAGATGTTCTTTGACAAAATAGCCAATTAGAAAGGAGAAACTTAACCTGACCCTGTTCAGTAGTCACAGTGGAACTAAAACATGGCGAGTTCTGCTGGAGGATGTGTATCGGCTGCGAGCACAAGAGCTCTCTGCACAACACTCGCAGTCTAGTGGTCTTCTCTTCCAGATCTGTTTAAATCTTCTAGTTAAAAAAAAAAAATCACTGAAGCAGCAAGACTGACATACTGGAAAATGTGTTTAGGTGGAGCGTCATGAATGTTTAAAGTGGCTGAAAGGCAGATGTGCCCAGTAGCCAGCGTGGATTTGCAGTATAGAAAAGCCAGCTTCTTTACATCCTGACATTCAAGCGGAGAAGCTGTGGGTTCAGTTTTGCCATTAAGGGTTGCTGCAATTTCAGTCAGAAGGATAGCGTTTATTCTTAAAACTTCTTAATACTTTGAAACGGAAACTTTATGCAAATATTAGAAAAATGAGAATCTCAATTATTATTATTCTCAATTATTGAGAATATCAATTTATATTGTATTACTTGTAAGAAAGAATTCCTAATTTCGTTTTATTTCCAACACGTGGCTTAGGGTCCATATTGCTTATCTCTTTCATCTTACCAAGTATTAACTTGAGGTGCACAACAGGGAACAGCTAGTAGAGCAAATGTAGTGTGCTGCAGTCCCACAGAATTGGTGAAAAGGGCCAACCACCAACAGAAGCAGATCTAGTTTTACTGTAAGACAGTTTGTTCTTTAGTCTCTGTCTTTTATTTCTTTCTTTGTATTTATTACCAGCATAGGGAGGGGATGCCATGACTTCCAGCCTTTTCCATGTGTATGCCTTTGGCCTCAGTTCTGTAGAAGACACATTCCTCTTGGAAGAGCAGCATCTTGCTGGCCTCTTCCTCATCTGGGTTGTGCGTGTCAAACGTCGTTAGCTGGTGGGCTGCAGTGAGGTCAACCTGCAGTCTATGGGATATGAATCATAGCAGGGAAGAAACTGGGGCACTGCAGCTATTTCAGTTAAGTTGAAGGGTGCAAGGGAAGGAGCGTCCTTGTTCTTAATCTCTTAAACATTGTGGCTGCTTCCCACTCTAGTTCTGGAGCAGAGCAAGCCTTGCAGGTAAGGAAGTGGACACAAATGATACGGACATGGGAAGTATCTGGGAGTCTGCAGGGCTACAGAGATTTAGTGCAGGCGTGTGAGTGCGGTACAGGGCTTGGGTGGCGAGAAGCCCAGCACGCCACTGAAGTGCTCTCTGTGGATGAGGAGGTAGAACTGTGAGTCTCTTTTGGAGAATGTTATGTAATTTCAGGCATAGATCCAGAATTTTGCTTAAACCAGCTCCGTCTCTGGAAAAATGACATTGCAGATGGTGAGTGTCATCTCGTGTACTGTAATCCTTTTTATTAATTTAGTTAATTCTTCAACTGGAAATGAATGTAGTCTGTGTTATGAATTTCAGATGGTTTTGAGTGTGGATGTCAAATTATGACTGCTTCACAAACGGGTGTGTACTGCAAAGTAGCATCAGGTTCCATCGTCCAGTTTAGGCAGAAGAGTAGGAGGGTGTCAGCAATCAGTCTAACATTTCACAGACCCTGAGAATCCCGGGGTGGCTTCTGAATGAATGAACACTTTGCTATTAATTATTGTATGTCAATTTGTTATTTAAGTATCAGTGGCCAGTTTTTCATTCTTTTTTGCACCTGGTCTGTTTCTGCTCAGTCTTGCATCTAGACACCCATACCAAGAGATGAAGGCATTTTCAAAATTATTTCCTTAGAGACCCTTTGTAGCACCGGCTGGGACAGGCGTGCTGCGTATTCTGCGGGTGCCAGGGAACATGGGGCCATATAAAATCTGGAGAGATACACCCTGAGGACTGCACCTGGTGTGCTGCTGTGCAGACCCCTGAGTGAGTTTGGAGGCGTGTCTTCCTGTCCCCAGTGGTGAATAGTAGCTTAAATCATAAAGAAGAAGGTCTTATATTTGTCCTAAAACTATTTTTCTTTGTTAGATGTTATAATTTGATATCTGCAGTTGTTTCTACTCATGTACTTTTCTTTCTGAGATGGGATGGTGTGGTTCTATATAAATCACAGCATTTTCTCCTTCAAATGATTGTATATATGCTCACACTGTGCCTCTGTTCCTTTTTTAACCTTCCTGTTAGGCTAGTGATGATTCCCCTTAGACCAACTTTTCTTCACCTTCTTTCCAGGAGCTAAAAATATGAGTTATGCTCTGCACATCCCTGCTTCCTTTTACCTTAATACCCTAATCTAGATTAGCTGATTGATTGGCTTTAATTCTCAACTGCTTTAATTGCTTTATTTTGGCTGTTTTTTCACTCCTTGCCCTACAGTCTGTAGGGGGAAACCATGTGTTTGCTCTTTTCAGTTGCAAGTGCTTTGTTGCCTGTTTGACCCATGGGTCCCCAGTTCTCTGCCCTTGCCTGTCCTTGGCACAGCCGAATTCTCTCGGGAAGCTCCTTCAGCAGCTTCCTCCACGCTGACAAGTGGGCAGCTGCTTTTCTTGCTCTGTGAAGCACTGGCAGAGCTCTAGACCCTGGAGGATGACTTTGATTCCACTGTTGTGGTGATCGCAGCGCCATGACTTCAGGTCTGTTTATCAAGCATGTGCCTACCCTGTCTTCGGTGCTTGTTAAAGCTAGGTGCTGGGGCTGCCTGACAGAGGCTACTCGAGAGATTTCTGAGCACAGGAGCCTTTTCTCAAAATGTTGTGAGAACTCAACAGGCCAGAGTAATACTAGACTTAAGAATTTGTTGTATGAAGTGTAAGAATTTGCCAGAGGAAGACCCTTTTCAGCTTTTAACTGTAGTGATGCTTTGTAATTATTCATCTGGCTGGAAAATTCCAGTCTTCTAAAGGCTAACCCAGATGCAACATTGCCAGGCATTACATTACTTGGAAAATAATAAAACTCCTATGAATATCCAGTCTCCAGGTGAAATCGAACGCTGAGCATGCTGCTGGAAGCAGTCTGAGTCCTATTAAATATGTATCCCAGTGTTACAACTGCACTTCTTCACCGAATGCTTATATGGTTGAGTGGCAAGGATTTCTCTTCGTGTGGTGGTGAGGAATGAAGAAACCAGTTCTGTACAGTGTACAGGGCGTTCGGGTTTGACACAGTAAATATCTGCACAAGTAGAAGGTCAGTCATACTTGTGTATTTCTCTGTCCTGTGCTCCTCACTGAATCCACATGAACTGTATTTCTTGTCTGTTCCCCTCGGTTTGTTGATACTTTTAACAGGAAGGAAAACTATTTTGATATTTCTCTGTCAGTTATTTTGACATTAATCAACAGTGCAGATCTTGTTTTGTTTGGCGACTGGGTACATCATAAAAAGAGTTGCTGAAAGAGTTCAATTACAATATCAGCATTTCTGCCAAATGTATTGAGCTGTTCTGAAAAGCGGCTTGTCTTTTCTGACCCAGATACACAGTTTCCAACTGTGGGAGATGCTGCCAGAAAGACTCTTGGCAGAAGGCCAGCAATAAAATTATACTGCAGAAAAACACAACATATTTTCAGCGGCGCTTTGTATGGTGTGACAAAAAATTACCTGTCTCCTGAATGCACAGCAGAAGTTAAAATAAACTTCCAATTTAAAGTTGCAAGCCTCATATTCTGACTCTAAGGTAGCAAAAAAGGATCTAAATTCCAGTTCCTTTCTCTTGCTATGTCTGATACACCCCAGGCTGTGTTAGATACTCACTCGTTTGTTATTAGCAACCTTAGTTGTCCTTGCTGCTCTGTCAACACAAACTTTGGGTGCTCTTAGGGTGGTGTACTCTGTACACTGCAGTTCTTGAGGGCAGATGTGGGTGTAAGGGTAGATTAGGAGGGTGTAGGATGTTTTTAATGCTTCAGCTGAATATTGCTGGCGTGTGCCTTCTTGATGTAGCATTTAAAACCAATTTTCATGGTATTCGACTTGGCCTGGCCAGGTGCCTAAACAGCAGCTCACTGAAGTGAGGGGTTGGAGGACTGGAGTCCCGTGACCCTGGTCTCCTCTTCTTCACGGCACCAGTAACCCATCTGTGCAAGATACCGTGCTGTGCTGCGAGGGGATGTCAGGATGCCAAATGGAGTTCATGTCTCCTTTCGAGAAGCTTACAGCTTCCTGATCCCGTGTTTCAGTCCCCGTGGAGCGCAAGTGCCTGTTTCTCCTGGTTTTTCACTTTTCTGTTCCCAAACACTCAAAGGCAGCTGAGCACATTCATCACTTCTGGTTGTTTAAATGTCTGTCCCTTGGGAACACAACTGCCAGATGCAGGAGAGTATCCTACCACAAAGGCCTCTTCTGAAATTCTTTTCGTTGTCTTGTGCCAAAGCATAAACTTCCTCTGTGAAGGATGGGATGTTTAATGGAAACATTGTTAGACTGTCACGGTGTTTTAATAACATTTTCAATGTGTCAGATCCCCGGTGGTGTTAAACCACGCTGCAGACGCCTCCCGGCTCCTCTGCGACCTGCTTTGTAGACAGCAACTATTTACTCCTGTTTTACACTTCAGGGCCACGCGATGCAGAGGTAAAGCTACTTCCTCAAGGTCACTCAGGTCTTAGCAGTCCTGGTAGCTTTTCCTAGAGATCTTTTTGCCAGCGTGGGGGCAGCCCCTGCTACGACAGCCCTGCATTTTAGTGCTGTGGTTTCTAGTCTGGGCATCAGCTGTTGCTTCCCTGAGGATGCAGGGACAAATACGCTGCTGTAGTCCGGTAGTAAAATGAGGCTCCTGGATTTATGGAATTGCTGCTCACTTCACATCATGCTTTCTGATGTGGCTGGTGCTGAGCTGTGTTCTGCTGCCTTAGTCCATATGGTTGGAGCAGATTTGATTTTAGTTTTCCTTAATTTAATTCTGCGTGCTGTCAGATGTACTTTGTTCTGTATATTGTGTCTGCACTTCTATAGTAAACTCCCTCCTGTTTAGTGCTTTTGTCGAAAATTCTCTCTGTCTGAACTATATTAGGTATTCACTCCTGTGCACGTTTCTGTGAAAGATTCTTAGGATGTTAATGACTTGAAAGGCATCGTGTATCAGCTTCAACTCAACTTTTAGAAGCTTTTTTTCCAGCTTTCTGAGTTTTATAATAAAGATCACTTTGTAATTCATCTGTATATGCCTAGCAGCCGTTCACTGCTGAGAAGAAGGGCAGGTGGAATCAAAAGGGCAAATACCTTCATCCAACAACTGTTACTTGTCACTGAAACTGGAACCTGTCTTGAAAGGTGGGTTACTACCCACTTAAAGCAGAGTACTGAGAGGTGTTGGGGGGTTTGCTTCCTCTGCCCAGTAGAAGATTAGCCCCTGTCATAGCTGTGAAACATTTATTTTCAGTCTGTTTCAGGTTTTTGCACTCGGCACATCCACAATTGCACACCAAGGCACCTCTGTTTCCAGAGCATGTGCGGGAGTTCGCAGCCTTGCTCTCCAGACAACCGTCTGCACAGCGCTGTACTGAGGCACCAGAGTTTGCTCAGCCCACTGTCTTGGTCCATCTGCTCCCAGTACACTGTATGAGCTGATAAGCAACAGCTTGCTGTAGTCTTCGGAGGGAGACAAGCCTGGAGTGTTGCTTGGAGTCTAGAGACATTGTACTGGGCATATGCTGAAGTCAGCAACACATTCCAGTGCCCTCTCTCTGCCGGGAATTGCCAAGTTACAGTTACCAGAGAAAATGGCAAACTAAAAATGTGAAATGTGGGAGTCACGGGAAAGAAGAGTACGTGAAAAAAGCTGGAATTTCATTTGGGAGAGAACTAATGTGAAATAGATGATCTAGAAACAAGTCTCATAAAAGGTTCTCTAGCTTGCCATCTGCTGACTCAAAAGCATATTGTTATTATTAAAGAAAAGGAAAACAAAAAGACCTAAAGACCTCGTAAAGGGTCTGTTTGCTTCTGCAGATGGCGGAAGACTCTTAAGTCTGGAAGAGCTTATGATTACCTCACAGAACGAATAGTGCCAAAGCAGTCCCTGCTTGGCTTCTGGATCTCTCTGGTCCTGTGAAAGAACATCCCCTTCCTTGATCGCTTGATAGAGTGTTAATATACCTCGGCAGGGTATATAGCCTTTGTGATAGGAAGTGAGGTCCTTCGGGGTTTTCAGTAGCTTGCTTTCCCCAAGTATTTTTAGTATGACTGCGTTCAACTCTCTTGGGTTTTCTTCCTTGGCAGTCTTCAGCTGCTGGAGCAGACAGGCCCCTGCACAGAGTTCTTGTCTGGCCGTTCTTGGTTGTATTTTTTAACCCAACTCTACATCCTGAATTCAGTGGTGTGAGACAAACAAACGGCTATTAGGCACTTGCTGCCAAAGCTGCTGGTCCTGTAAACCTGCTTCAGTTCTTCTTAACTAGGAAAATAGCGAAGCAGGATTTGTGGTTGCCTTTCCTCTGGCATGTTCAAATCTCAATGGGACACAACATTTTAATTATACCCCGTCACGCCCCTGAGGTGTAAGCAACTACTTGGCTTTCAGGTCATCTTGCCTATCCCTCTGCTGTTGCCAAACATGCGTTTAATCTCTGACAGTGTCAGGGTACTCTGACAAACGATATGCAACATATTGCTAGAGAAGGAGGATCAGCATACAGGGGAAAAGGAAAATATCTGAGTGTGTGTCAGTCTGCAGAAATTTACTGACTGGGTTTCCAATTGCTTCAAAACGGTGCTGAAAAGCTGACGCAACAATATGTGCAGTGAAAGGAAAGCAGGAATTTTCAGGAGGGACAAAGTGTCTGGCTATGCACTGAGCTTAAGGTTTCCTCTCTCCTGTCACCTGCTCCACTCTTCTCTCACAGAGCGTTTAGTTGCAGTTTGCCATGCTGCCAGTGCTGGTGGTTGTTTCCAGGTTCAGTACAAGAGGGCTGCTCTCGCAGGATCTTTCAGATGTTGTGTGCTGTGAACAGCAGTGGAAGGGCAGAGAAGGCGGTGTGGATGATTTCAGCTGAACATTCTCACCAGTCTTACATCTCCAGTTTGTTATAACGCGTATATCTCTCTAAATAACAACTTCCAGTTACTGCCACCTGAAGTCATGGTTCTTGTTATACAGCAGCTGACACAGTGAGGAGCGAGGGCTGTGCTGGGCATTTCAACAGATAATTACTTTTTGATAATTAAATATAGTGTGTTTGATTCCTAATGCGCATGCGACATAAAAATAGAAACTTCATGAGCTGGTTTCATATGGAGCATATTTGAGATGTTGGATTTCCCGTCTTCCTCGTATCAGAAACTCGGATTGCCAGGTGGCTGACAAACCACACTGAGAATAGCTCTAACTGGCATGGGAAAGCCGTTACATACATGTGGGCACTTTACGAAAAGTTGCTTTCCACAGTGACATCTGCTTGCTCAGGGATAAATGGTTCAGTGAATGCCTCTCCCTCTTGAAGCCTGCTTGCTTTCATCAGTGGTTTGACTTCATGTGCTGCATTGAACGCTGTCTGGAATTAACATGCTGTTTCTTCTGGTTTCAAGTTGTTTCTCTCTTTTTGCAGGTGAATTACAGAAGGTGACTCCCAGAGCATCCTGGCTGCATGAACTCTTGAGCTGTCAAGGGACTGAGAGGCTTATGAAGAGGTTCTGTCAGACAAAACAGTGCTTAGCAAAGACACCCAGGAGGAGGGAAAAGGAGAAAGGGAGGGAGAGAGAGCTGAAACACTAACAAACCATGGTAGGTATCTGTCATCTTTCATAGGGATGCATTAAAAATATTATTGCTGACAGTCTTGTGTGGGTCCTGATAAAACCAGAGTTAAGGGGATTTTCTGACCTTGGAGGTAGTGCTGCATGCTTCGAGCAAAGCAAAGGAGGTTTGATATATTGTCAGCCTCGTAAAACCAGAGAGTTGTCTGTGAGCCTGCATTACATGAATTATTAAATATGAAGAAGGGGATGCTCATAAGGCTTTCTAATAAAACTGGCATTAGCGAGCTCTAGCAAACAGCAGGAGTGACCTTGAACCTGCAGATTGCATAACCAAGGGCTGGTAGTCCCCTTCCACCGCTCCTCACAAGAGCAAGTGTGGATTTTTGATATTTGTGTGATTGGACGTGGTTCTGTGCACACTTTGTAACAGAGTAGATGAAGCGTGTGCAGTCATATGTATACTTGGTGTGTACAGTTTAGGTGGGGAGACATTTCTGACCTGCCTGGTACTGGTTGCGTATGGGGAATGCCCGAGATTTGGAATTCGTGAAGCTGTGCAAGTATGAAGTACTGGGTTGGTAAGATTCTGAAGATGTGTCCACAAAAAGGCAATGAACCTATCCAGTTCCTGAAGAATATCTGTGGAGAGCAGTTTAAGTGTATTTATGTATTTTTAAGTCGCCTAAGGTTATTACTGAGAGAATGGAAATGAGCGTAAATGCAATAAACTTTAAATACAGTTCTCTAACATCTGTGTAGCTGATCACTGCAGATAGGCTGTGTGTTTATATTTTTATTAAAAAAAAACCCCAAACCCTCAGATGAGACTGCTGCCTGTTACAGAGCACAGAGAGAGCACGGACACCTGACAAAGCGGAGCTGTCAATATAATGTATTTTAAAGCGTCCCGCTTTGCTATTATTTTTGGCCTAAACTGTAATGAAGAATTGATCTTGTCAGTCCCTCTTCATTACAAAACAAATGTCTTCTAATGTAGGAGTTACTAATTTGTTTCTGTGTACTGTTGTTCATAATTGATATTTCATGAGATGAGATGGCGGGGTGAGATGTTAACTCCAGCTTGTCAGTTTTCACCGCTGAACTGCAGATGCTTTCTGTATCATGCTGTGGATGAGCCACAAGAGGGACCTCCTGGAAGCATTTTGCAACCTATGAAAGTGCCAGGGATAATACCAGACCCCGGCTGATGAGTTTCTTTTACCACTCCCCTTATACACCTAGGCAGGAGCACATTTTCTTAGGAAAGGAATGATGTCACATCAACCTTCCATGGAAGGGTCCTGGTGAATGCAGTAAGCCAGGAAATCATAACCAGTTCCTTAACAAGGGTTCAACTCAGAGGCCTTTGATGTCCTTCAAAGGTCCTCTTTGTCATTAAAAGTGGGTACTGTCACAAACTCATGAAGTAGGGGTGAAAGTGAAACCTAATTAAGGTACTTAATATGTAGGAGGAGCAGAGGTTTTTGGTCGATGATTCCAGGTTCTGTGAGGCTTTCAGCAGCGATTGATTTGTCTATAGAGAACAAGATTTAGAGCTGCTTTTGTGAGAGGTCTCTGCTGTGACTGCAGCTGGTCTGGGTCACAGTTTAGATCAAAAAAGTCTCATGTGGATAGTGTTGTAGCAAACCAGAATCCTCCCAGCACAAGTTACCCAACTGTGTTAAGTTTACCTTCCTCAGCAATATCACTCAGGACTTTGAGTTTCACTGCAGGCTCCTTTAATTAGCACTCTCATCTTTTCCTATTCTTCAAGATTTTTTAATTTTCTTTTTAGAAATTATTTCAGTCTTTTCTTACCAATTTATCTCTATCCCCATCTTCATTCATGCTTGTGTAAATCCCTGTGCAGTTTGCTAAGCCTCTCATAGCAGTATGTTTTGCCCATGACTTCATCTGCAGCAGTAACAAAACCATAAGGGAATGGCTGTTTAATTGCTTTGTTCTAAGGTGTGTTGCCACTGTGTTTAGCAAAAATAGAGGAGAGGTGGCTGCATGTGGCACTTTCAGACTATGCAGAGTCATAACTGGAGAGTATCAGTGCCTTTTACAAAGTAGGCCCTGTTCGCCTTGCCTGCCTTCCCTTCCACGTGCTTTACACAGTCTGCTCTCGCCCTGGATACTTATGCTCTAAATTTCCCTACCTCGAAACAAGGTTAGCTTTTGGGGCAAGGACCCTGGCTTTTCTCT
>NW_010406695.1:49483-49831 GCF_000710305.1 Buceros rhinoceros silvestris | reverse complement strand
TGACAAAAGCCACAAAGATTGCTGAAATTCAGGAACACCTTAATTCCTGCAAGTATTCCAGGGTAGGGGAGCCCTACTGCTTGTATCTCCATGAGAGATAGGTCTTTCAAGATCAGGGCCTAAGTGATTCCTCACTGACTTTGAAAGCTTAATCTAAATAAACAAGCTAGTTGAAGGATGAGGGAGCCAGAGACACTTAATGAAACTGGGAATGAAGCTCAGGGTTTTTTGGTCCCCTGCTTCAGCACTCTATCCTTCTATGTAGCCAGCCAGACCATGCCCTCCTCTCACAGAGAAACTTGGTGGGGAGAGCAGGGAGAATTGAGGAAAAAACAGTGAAAATGAGAA
>NW_010406695.1:20383-49358 GCF_000710305.1 Buceros rhinoceros silvestris | reverse complement strand
GGGGGGGAGTGGGTGGGTTAATGAAAGGACAAGATGTAGAAACTCCAGTTCTAGCCACTGCAAAGAGAGTCATGCATGCTACAGGTCGTGTCCCCATGTTGTATCCCCCACAGCTGTACGTGGGCGTATGGAGTTTTATCTGGTCCTAGAGCCAAGTTCTCTCCTTTTCTGATTTGTGACTGGTGCAGACAGTGTTGCAGCTTCCACTTACAATGGACGTACCAAACCAAAGATGAAATTCAGCTTACTTAACTTGAGCTGCCTGTCGCAGCTAACCAGTGGTCTCGACTTCTGTAGTCACATGCGGGTGGATGGGGAAAAGTACCTCTAAAGCACAACTTACCTCATCCTGAAGAAGACATAAACTCTGCTCCAGATGTGCCTGGTAGACATAAACATGAACTGCGCTCCGCTCTCTTAGTAGCCAGTAAAAGGGTTCTAGAAGAGTTGAATTTGGCATGAAATATAAGGAACCATATAACCCACCCACGGTCTTACGTGTTTTACCAGCTTAATGCTGATTTTTGCACTGGTGTGGGCTTTATCTTTTTTCTTTTTAAAACTGATTTAACTAAAGATAAGAATGCATGATTGTAAGCACTGGTCGTCATAAAACACTTTTGTACGTCTTTCAGGGAGGATTCCCCATTTAGGCAATGTCTTTCTATTGATAATCCAATAACTCTGTTCTTTTTTTTCCCCACTCTGTTTCCCACTTTGTAACAGAGATCTATCCGATCTTTTGCTAATGATGACCGCCATGTAATGGTGAAACATTCAACCATTTATCCATCTCCAGAGGAACTTGAAGCTGTCCAGAACATGGTATCAACAGTAGAATGTGCCCTTAAACATGTCTCTGACTGGATGGATGAAAAGAACAAGTCTACAAAATGTGAGGGTGATGTGGAAGCAAAGGAGGAAGCTGCAGAAAGCAATGCCAAGTGAGTGAGTTGAGCCTCATAATGTGTCACTGTGCTGCTCTGAATGGGTTCCTTCTAAATAGTCGTAGTGTTACTTGATTCTGTTGCGTATGAATGTTCATAGCAGGAAGTGGATATATTTGGACTTCTTGAGGTGGGAGCACATGGGGTGAGTGCAAGGAATAGTAATAAGCCCAATGTGGGCAGCAGTTGCTCTCTGTTTCGTTATTTATTTTACTGTGATGCTGTAGAGTTGCGTTTGGCTGACAAACTTCTCAGCAACATTAAGCGAATATAAGTAAGTACCTACCAACTACAGGCAAGGGCCTGTCCAGGTTACAGATTAGGAAGTGAAGCACCAGGAGACCAACAGCCAATTAGTCATGACTTGAAAAATCTGATTTCCAATTCTCTGCTCTTCCTGTGATATAATACTGCTCCTGTGAACCTTCTGGGACTGAAGCTGGTTCTGTCTGTAGCATAACTCGCACTAGAGATGCAGCCAAAGCACTCTCCGGTTCCTTCCAGTGATGCATGGAATATTAAGAAAGGCTGCTGCTACTTGGGCTTTGCCCAGTAAGTTCTGATCTTAAAACTGATAAAGTGTATTTTTCATATGTATTTGTTTTGTTTTCTGACACCTTTTATGGCAGTGAAAGGTAATCTTGTGAGGCCTTTTTCAATTTTAGCTGTCCTGGTAAATAATATATATGTAAAGTGGTTTACTTTTTGGGATGAGGGAAGTACAGCCTACTCTAGCAGTAAGAGATGGACATGGAGACCCCGTATACTGGAAACTTCTGGAGTAAGGTACAATTCAGTGCAGGTCACGTAGGAAGATCTAACCCCAAATCAGGAAGATAATATATGTTTACTGGCTTAATAAGCAAGAGAGAGTGATTACATGGTATTTACCAGCTATTCCTAAACACATAACGGTGTATGTAATATTGTTTCCAGTTTTATCATGGTGATGTGGTTCTTAGTTATTTCCAAGTCTCTCCTGAATTGAGTAGCATTCAGGAAATAAGGTGCAGTCCTGCTCTACCTCACTCCCTGCATGGACTTCCACTTAGAAACATGAGATGTGCCACTCGGAGGAAATCTGTGTGGCTGGGAGGAGCAGAAGACATTCAGGGCTTGATCTGGTTTCCCTGCACTGTTGTGATTCTGCAGAGAACTCGAGTTCTCTGTGTACCAGTGGTGTTTTTCCACAGGTTTCTTTCTTAACATTTAAGCTTGTCTTTGATGATCTCTAGGATAAGGTTGTGGGCTTGGGAGCTATAGAAGGAAACTGCTTGCTCTGCATGAAGTTTAAATGCAGCACCACCTACATAGAATCCTGCTCCACACAGGAACGGTTCAGCCGCACGCAGACCAATCTACGACAGACTTGGAAAAGCACGCATGGCAGTGATCCCTCGTTTTGGTGCCTGTGGCTTTCTGTGTTCCCTAATAAATATTTAACAGACACAAGTCTGATCACTGGCATTTTTGTGTAAAGCTGAGCTGTGATATGGCACTTTTTTGGTGTGAAACAGTTTCAAATAGGAATAGCAAAACACTTGAAATCATGATTTTTTACATAAATTAACGTATAAATTGGTTTAAGGCAGCATGATTGTACTGACACCACAGGAAAATTGTCATGGATTGATAAGCTGCTTCTCCACAGATGGACAATTAAGTTCTGTCACTTCTCGAAGAAGGAACTGAAGCTCAGTGTTTTGCTGGAGAAAGGTCTCTCTTGGTACATGGTGTGCTGTTTTGGTGGTGACTCTCTAGCATTGCTGTTGACATTTTTAGGTGTCTTCTGATGTGGCTAAAATAGATACAGGATGGATTCTTAATTTTTTTTTTTTTTTCTTAAAATTGCGAGGCTGCAGTAAATGCTGTTCAGACAGCTGTCCTTGCTGTCCCACATGTGTGTGCGGGGTTTTCCCACTCGTGCTCTCTAATAAATGTAGAGTGCAGTTTTTGTAAACATCACTGTATTACACATATAAAGTAGTTTGTCTATTTATGCATTTGTTCAGGACAAATTATTTCACTAATCACTTTACAAGCTAAGAGGGGCTTACACTGTAGAAAAACATATAACTTAAAGTATCTTGATGCTGGTTACAAACCATGTTTAGTGGAGCTCTGCATTTCTCATGTACTCGTGCACCCAAGTACTGTTAAAGGAGCGCAGTACCAGGGTGGAAGTTGAGATGTTGTTTTCTTTTGTACCAGCTTTTGTTAGTTTGCTTCTGGCTGTTCCAAGGACAGTGATTGCCACTCTGTTTTCTGTGTCACTCCTTCTTTTCTTCTGCCTGTTGTTTAAGCACTTGTTCCTGCCTTTCCATTTTGAATACACAGATAAAGACAGTGCAGTTATTAGGTGAAGGTACTTCTGAGCGAAGCTCAGGATCTATGTAATAACCGTCAATCACAGTGTGACTGGTTTGGGGGTTTTTGGGTTGTTTAGTGAGTTGTTTTCTTTATATCCAGTCCCTTCCTCTGGACGGTAAGGCTGCTGTGAGCAGGGATGCTGCCTTTCTGGCTGAGGTGGTACCACCGCCCTGATGACGTTCTTTCTGTGGGTTTTACAACAGTGATGTGCCAGTAGCTGGTGCCGCAGGGTGTGAGATGCATCATGTGGCGATAGCTGGTGTTTTATCTCAAAGGTGCATATCTGGCATTTTTCTTGATGTTTTTAAGCAATCCTAGCCTACTAAACTACTGCTTCTTGCAGTCTTTCAGCACTCAAAACTAAAGTATTCTTGTATTGCTTCAAAAATTGTTTACTGTGGCTCTTAAATGTTCCCCTAAACTTCAGCTGGAGAAAAAGAACTAGTAGTCTGACCTCCCTTCCTGTAGGCTTCAGTGCTGTTGAAGAAATTGTGCCTGAAAGAACTTTATTAGCAGCTTTCCTGACGTGTCGGTTTGTAGTATGGGCTGAAACTTGACAGGCTAGTTCTACAGTCTGAATATATGGAACAACTAAAAGAAAGGCTGAAAAGGTGTGTCACCATGTTAAAAGCTGGAGTATCACTAAAAGACAACTCAGATCACTTCTGGAAACAGCAGTTCTGCCAGAGAGCTCCTCTAGGTTAATTATTCTACTCTTCTGGTAGATCTGCAGATAGTGAATTAGGGCTTTTTTGTGCTTTGTGACTTGACAGGCAACTTCCCGTGTCTGCATGGATTGCAAATCAGTGCTTCAATTAATTTCTTCATAGGAGCTACTTGCATAAAAGGAGCCTGTGCTTTTCTCTGCTCAGTGATCCACCCTTCAGCACAGTCATCAATCCCATCTGTTCATCTCCTCCCTGTGATAGGATAATGCAATTATTTGGAATGTGTGAAAATAGCATTTTAATGACTCCAAATTGTTTCATTTCCAGGGATCAAGGTGGTCGGACGTTGTGTGGTGTTATGAGAATTGGCTTGGTTGCAAAGGGCTTGCTGATAAAAGATGATATGGATCTGGAGCTGGTTCTCATGTGCAAAGAAAAACCCACAAAGACCTTGTTATGTCTAGTTAAAGACAATCTCCCAGCTCAAATTCAGGTGAGTTAATTTAGGGTAGTCCTCTAACAATGGTGGATAGCACTGCAAGATCTGGGTATTTTGGTAAGGGCTGGGATTCGTTCCAGCCAACAAGACAAGTGATACAGATTAAAGAAAGGTACTTTGAATCTAGGGCGACGTCTAAGGTGTGTGACAGTTTAATGTGGTAACCTGAAGCAGCTATTCACAAAATTTAACATCTTGTTTCTGTTGTTGACTACTCCTTGTTTGTGATGTCAGTTTTCTTACGAAGGCAGCTAACCTTTCTATTTGGGCACTAACCTAGCTGATTTTTGCTCTCTGATCCAAGCTCTAACGTGAGCTAAATAGCAGTCCCAGAATCCTCCCCTGCTCGAGCATGTGAGTCAGTCTGTGTTGTCATCCTTTGCCTGGCCCTTAAGTTCTACACTGCAGCTGCTTTGCTTTGCTTGGGCTGTTCAGAGAAATGCCTCTGTACTTCTAAAGTGAGAACAAGTCACTTTAGGTGGTCACTTATTTTAGCTCATATTAATCATGAGTTTGTAATTCTTTTCACTTATGGCTATTTAATGCTGATGTTGGCATCCATAGGCAGCGCTCACAGCTAGTATTGGTCTGTTTTTCAAGCAGCTAGGGATAACTCCTTTCTGACAGAGTTCTGATCTGAATAATCAGTCCAGCTTCCAGACTGACAGACACTGTTGCTGAGAAACTATCCCTGAGGTATTCCACTGCAAGTGCCTCTCTCCAAACCATGTCCAAACTTAATCTGCTTTTCTCCTGATCCGCTTTTCTGCCTTGTGTTTATTTCCACATAGACAGTTTGCATTTTACCATTCTTAACAGCTGTTTGTTCTCACTGTTCATTTGTTCCTGTAAAGGGTTTGTTTTAATGAGAATGTAGTGCCTGCAGATGTGGCCCTATCCATAGCTGAAAATGCTAAGGGTCTGTTGAGAGTAAAGAGTAAATTTAACTTATCTGTAGTGAGGTGAGAATGGTTTGAAGGGATAAGGTAAGTCAGCATATGCTTCAAAAAAAAAAAAAAGAGAATAGCAGACTTGATGTTGGTAAGACATGAAGACTGCAATAAATTCAAGGGGCAAGTAGGCAAGATCCTCTGGGGAGGCACTGTGAGGGAAGGGAATACAGAAAAGATGAGGGAAGAGGAATCTGCCTCATGAAACAAGCTACAACTATCACAGGCATAAAAGGAATTAAGATTCTGCAGATGCATCAGCCACAGGAGGGAGTAGGTGGTGTAGGCCCATTAGTGGACAAAAAGAGCAAATGAGGTACAGAGATCTTAACAGCTTCTACTTTGCTTCTTTGAAGGCTACAAGTGAGCAGATGCTTAGATGTTTTCATCCCAACAATAAAGGAGCTTGAGGAGTGCAGATTGCAACAGGGAAAGAAGTTGGAATAGATGTTACATACGTTCTAACCATATGGTCTTGCTGAAACCAACTCTCAAACACAAGAAGTGGCATTAGGACTCTGCACCATCTGTGGTTATCTTTGCACTTCGGGACATTGAGAGAAGTCCCAAAGGACTGTTGAAAGAGCTGCAGCTACAGGTCACAGGAGATAACTCTGATACAATGTATGCTAACGGAACAAATTATAAGGCAGTTGCAGTATTATCTACAAAAGAAATCTAAGCAAGCAATAAAAAATGTATTGAAAGCAATTTAAAACCCACTTGATTTATTGGCATGCCATCAAGAGAGGAAGGTCACGTTTCCCAGGTGGCGTTAGGGATCTCTCCTGGGACTGGTATGAATGAATGAAGTGGGTAACAGGGTTGTCTTGCATCCAGTTTAAGTGCTCTGTGGAAAAGAAGTGAGAGGGATGGACAGACAAATGGGAGAAAATCAGTTGAGTGAGAATGAGCACCTAGAAAACCACTTAACTGAAATGACCTGGTTTGGAAAACATGAAGACTGAATGCAGGTATAAGTTTTAAGATAGTAATGGACATTTCTAAAGGGTTAGTGATTCAGTATCTCACATGATGACTAAAGGTAGGACGAAAATCATTGGAAGTGTAGCAGGGAGAATTTTTGTTGGCAAATAGGTCATCCAAATGGTACATGTGGCTAAGAATCAGAATAGGCTGTTTGGAGAGGTGGTGGAATCTCTGCCGCTAGGGCATGTAAGAATATCTTGGGATTGGTAAGAGATGGCTGAGGTGTATCTTGTCATACTTCATCGCAGGTATATGAACTATGTGAGCTGGTGTGGCTCCTGCACCAACATGTGTGTTTGCACTGACAGTTACAGTTGTGCTGGTCATACTGCATAGGAGAACTTTCACACTGAGAGGCAGCAGAGCTGCAGAAGTGTGTACTTAATAGGACAAACCTCTGGTAGTATTTTGCATACTAGCAGCTATGAAATCATCTTCTGCCTTCATTAAAAAAAGTCATAATATAGTGGAACTACTCGGTATTCTCATTCAAGTTGCTGCAGACCTTTTTTCTTAAGCACAGTACTGGGGGGTTTCTGTTTTTAATGAGGGAGCCAAGGCCTGATGTGTTACTGCAATGTCTTGTAGGCTTCTCGTTAGTTAAGAGGCATGTGCACATACAGAGATTCTGCGGTTTGTCAGTTGACTGGGAGGTTCTTGAAATCTTTCTTGGTGACTTTCAGAAACTTACAGAAGAGAAGTATCTCGTGGAGGAGCATGTAAATGAGGCAGCTATTATTATTCGTAACACAAAGGAGCCCAAGCTAACTTTGAAGGTGATACTTACATCCCCTCTCATTCGAGATGAAGCAGAGAAGAAGGAAGGAGGTACACAGAGCATTTAACTTGTTTTTAAGACTGTACTATCTAAATGCCCTGACTGTGCAGCACAGGGTTCACTGGGAAGTGGGGTTTTTGATTCTGCATCACGTACTAACTAGACTGGCCCTTGCCAGGTTACGTCATTTGTGTCTTAAAGAGTCACTTAATTTTCATGTGAATATGCATAGTTTTCATTTGCAAGCAATACTCCTACAGTGTTAACTGTGACCTACAATTAGATCCTAGTTCTCCTTTCTTTCAGACTCAGTAGTTAATTCTCGAGCATCCCAGCGCTGCACAGTCGTGTTTTCAAATTGTCAGTCAAGTGGGATTGGTTCGTAGTTTCTTGAAAACCTCATAAAATTGTTTCTCTTTTTACATAAAAAACCTTCTTCTGCAAAGCTGGCAAGTATGTTGTCCTGGCCGTCAGTTTTTATTAGTTGATGATACGTGTGTACGTTTCTAGCTTTTAAGAATTTCCAAACTGGATATAATTGAAGTTGCAGTGCTAAAATGCAGCACTTTTGCTCCTGAATTGAACGTTGTAGCTCGTGTCCTTAGAGCAAAATAGATGTAGAAATCTGTATCGTAGTTTCTTTCTGACCCTTCTCCCTAACTGCGTGACTTCCACTACAGCCAGTGGCCCTTGATACGGGAGTGTGGACTGGTAGTAGCCATGAGGTTGGAAAGCAGCCAAGAGAAATAGAGAAGAGCAAATGTAGCCATACTTCCTTCCACTTTAAAAATCCTGTCAGTAATTTCTGTTTCTGCTTCCCAAGCCTATCCCTAGAAACTTTGCCACTGGATGATGTCAGACCTTTGACCAACTGGCCACTCTCTGTCATGACAACCGAGGCAGCTGGGCCCATGTGGGCTAGGGAACTCCCTGGCGCTCTCTTCCCATTTCTAGACTTGCCACAAGTCCTTCGCTTCCTCCCTTCTCCCACATGAAATACCGATACAATGAGAAATGTTGGTCAGTTCGTTTTTGTTGGAGGCAATGGCAGGAAGGATCCCTTTTCAGATGAAATGGAACACTTTGGCAGCAGTTGGATGCAGAAAAATTTTACAGAACAGATGAATGGCAAAGAGTCCCACTTTGCAATGCCTGCTTATTCTCAAATTAGTAACTGTGCTCTTTTGCAAGACCATTAAAAATAAATTGCATATTACTGTAGTTGTTCTTCAGCTTCCCGTAAGATGCTGAGATCAGCCCTGTAGTTGTTTGCCGCTGATCCGTGTTCGTGAGAAGAGCGCAAAGCGTAGAACCAATTTTGATGGTAAAGATTTGTAAGACTCTCACAGGGGGATACTGTTTTGCATAAAGGCTTCTATCCAAGTATTTTCTTGCGAAAAGCGAAGCCGTTGTGGCAGTAGACTCTAGGGACTCCTGAATTCACCTCACGCTGAATTGAGGGCTTTTATGCTCTCTTATATTTAAAATGTAGGTGGTTCTATTTTGTTTTCAGTATCTTAAAATACTTTTCAAAATTCTGCACTAATTTTTAAAAAATTTAACATGGTTTTACTACCTCTCTTAGGCTGGTGTTACGTGTCAGTTCTGTACAGCTGATGAGGACAGTTAATAGGGTAATGGATCTGTTTTAAAGCCCAGGTTCTTTGCCATTGATTCATCACAAGTGCACAGAGACTTTATAACGGTATGTGAAACATTACGCAGGTGTCACTCAGTAAATTGAAAGGAAGGGGTGAGAATACTATTGCCAACCTTATTTAGGTCCCTTTCACTTGGATTCAGACTAGAAAAGTTTCATATTAAGGGAGAATATTCAGAGGAACTGTCTGGTGAAAACACCTTGTTCTCTAAGGACAGTACTGCCATGTTTTATCAGAACCCCTGAACAATGCCAGCCAAATGTAGATACTGTCTCTGCAGTTCTAGAAACTGTTGTGAGTCTACTCCACACATCCTTTTGAATGAAGGAGCTCCAAGTGCTTGTCAACTTGCCTTTCATCTCACATGTAAGATAGGCCATTGGGTTCCGGGCGCTCTGCTGCCCCTGGAGCCACTCGCAGGGAGCAGAGCCTGCGCAAAACTGACCAAGGTTTCCACGTTCGGTGTGATCAGCACTAATCTGTCCTCTAACCAAACCGGCAAGGTTAGGCGCAACGGACCTCGTTACCAGTGCTCCCATTTGTCCTGTAGGAATGCTGTGTGCCTTCATGCCCTGAGGTCAGAATGTATCGAAAAACATTCCTGGATTTCTCTTCAGCCCCCACCTCTTTGGAAAAGTGTTCATGTTTAAGATGTGGTGTTTGTCCTATTTTTTTTTGCTGCTCATTAGCAAAAATAAATAGTGGACCAGTGTGTGTGTGCGCATTTCGGTGTTTCTCACACATGGCTATCCATAAAGCTCTGCTTTCTCATGTTGACTTGAGAAGTCAGGCGGCACCTAAAATGTCTGCATTTTGCATCAGTTTAAAATTTAAACTTTTTAACAAACTGAATTTTTAGTCATAGTATCAAATATAAATTGGGCTTTCCAGACCAGAACCTTGTGGCTTGCAAATCAGTTGTTGTTACTGAGTGTACAGTAACAAGCGCATGTAATAAGAATGAATAAACAAGTTCATTTATCAAAGCGGGGCTAAAATCAACCCTGCTCCTTGAGCAGCTGCTGTATAACCAGTCTGCCTCTGCCTGCGCTGGGCAGATGCAGCCAGCGATGCGCCAAAGGTGCCAAGTGCCTTTGAAGGGGCAACGAGCCACGGATTGCCCTTGCCTCTGCGGGGAAGACAGCTCCTCGTGTGGCTGGCTGCGAACGAGCAAAGCTGGCAGCTACTGTGTGGAGAGAATACCTACAGCAAGTGGGGAGAGATTCACTGAAGGATTGGTTCTGTGCTGCATACTGTGAGCTCACGTCAGGGCTTTATTAACTGGTTATCAAACTCCTTGTATCATTGCCCTTGATAAAACCACAAGAAAAAAAGTGAAGCTTTGCAATTGCATTTGAAAATTTTGATTGGGTCTCACTTTCCTGACTGGCAGAGCATGAAGAAACATGCCATTCTCCTGAGGGTGTCGAAAGGGAGCCTGCTGCAAGCCGCTCGCCCTCCTCACTGCCTGGTCTCTTCATCCTTCTGTTTAATAGAATCTTGCACCCAAAAGTTGGCTGACTGCAACACCCGGGAAGGGTGCTCTGGACACTGGTACTGAATTGGCTATTGGCAAAATTCTCCAAGATATTTGTAATTTAGACCTTTGGAAATAGCCTTAATCCTGGAGCAAAAAGCATGATTCTAACTTGCTGAAACAAATCTTACGAGGTTTTTCATTCACCTGAATTACAGATGACACGTATTCTGTATATGTTTTGTAATTAAAAGGAACAATTAATTTACCTTGTCAATGGCTACAACACTCTTTAGCAAAGCCTTCTACTATGCCAAGTCAAAGTCCCTGGGCATTTAAAGATCCAGTTAATTGCAAAAAACTAATGAATTTGCAATCAGTCACCTTTGCCATTCTAATGTTTTAAAATAAGATTCTGATCATTCATTGACAGTAGCTGTTTTATACAAGACATGAGCTTTAAGCAGATGTTTATATTGTCCACAACAAAGTTTTCTTACAGAACTACACAGACGTTTTGTGGCACGCAGCTGTTAAATGTACATTACTGCTGAAGATAACAAAACTGCAAAGGAAATTAGAAGTAAATCTTGTGTTCCAAAGTGACCTTTTGTACTTGTGGAAGTCCAGTGCTTTGAGACTTTGCAGCTTTTATTTGGAAACACGCAAGAGGAGTGATTAATTCCAGTATTGTAATACTGTTGATGAGGGCAGTAAGAAACAATGCAAATATCTGCTGCGAAGTTCATTGGGGTTAGAAAATAAGCTTATAGCACTTCAGTCTTCTGCTGACAGCAGATCCAGCAGGTGTGACCTGCAACCGTGACCTGTCAGACAAGATACCTGGTTCTGTTCAGTTCTACACTGGGTTGGTTGGGTTTTTTTAGCCTTGGGCTCTTTTATCCATCATCTCACAATGTGCTTTTACCAGAGTAACCTTCTCATTGACTGGCACAGGAGGTGAAGCAGCTTTAATGTTAAAGATGCAAATGTCTTCCTGGATTTTGCTTATCTAGCATAGTCTTCAATTTGGACTAGATATTGTATTTCATTCAGGCCTGCACAGGTCCCAAGACCTGGAGAATTTATCACTGTGAAAAAGGAGAAGACTGTATTTCCAGATTACTGACTTTGAAATAAAAAGTAATAGTGTATTCGTAGGAAAATAACATATCCAAGGTTTTAGTTGAGCCACTGAGCCATGGATTCATTTAGTTCTTCCAATAAGTTCTTCTCATGTCAGCTAAAAACTAAAATCCTTTTAACCTGATTTCAGATATGCAAAATCTGTCGTTTGGACAGAGTTTCCAGAGAGTATGGATGTTGTTAACTCCTTAGGATAAAAAAAAAAAAAAAATCAGGGAAGAAAGGACTGATGCATAATGTCCCTCAGTACAGAATCGGATGTCATTGCGAAAAGCAGTTTGTTGCATGCTGGATAAAAAAAGAGAAGGGGGGGGAAGAAAAAAAACAAAATGTGTAAACCTGGACAGAAGGTCTCGGTGTCTTGTCTCTCAAATCCCTCTTTGAATTTCCTCTGTTGATTTCAGTTGCTGTTGGGAAGAGATTTTTACAAGAGGGGACTGAGTCTCTAAAAGCTTGATAATCTGGAAGCTACCAAATTTATTTCTTTCATATGTTCTGGTTATATGAAAGACTATTTGAACTGTAAAACTTCTTACTACCATTTCTTGTGTATTTCTTGCACTGAATTCTATTGGCTCAAACTGTTCACGCAAAAATATTTCAAATACCTTCAAAGTTTTTCTTTGGAATTCTCAACAATTGCATGGACGTAACTTCACTTTCTACCTATTACAATTTTTTTTATACCCCCCTAATAATATCTTCCTCTTGTCAAAAGAAGCTTGTCCCTTTGAAATTCAGTGCCACCTTTGTGCAATAAAAGTCACAAAGAGGGAATGAAGAGGAAAACAAAGCCTAATACAACCCAACAAAGAAAAAAAAAATCCAAAGTGCTATAGAGCTATTTTCTGCCCTGAAATGTGTTCTACATTTTTAATAAGATCCCAGATTGTCTGTAGCAGTGGCCATCTGTATTATTACTATTATTTTACAAGGAGTGAATGCCTTTGCTTCTATTGCACACGTGCACATTTACTACCTTTAATGGCTTGTTTAAATTAAATAACACAGTGCACTTAAATTCTGGGAGTCTTATTATCTCATTGAGATGCTGCCGCTCTTTTTGTATTGTGACAGAAACCCCTTGGTCAAATTGTATCTGTCTCTTTTTATCCCATTTTTACCAGTAGATAATGTTGCGATGAAAGATCCTCCGGACTTATTGGACAGGCAGAAATGCCTGGAGGCCTTGGCGTCTCTGCGGCACGCCAAATGGTTTCAGGTTGGCTATTTGTTCTTACCTTGTTGTTATTGTAGCCTTACGAGGTTTAATTTGAGACAGTTCTAATTTTAATGCCTCTTTAATTTCTGACTAGTCCCTAATAGAGCAAAGGCCTAGAATTCCGATTTCAGAGCTGTACTGTGTGAGGACAAATGTGACAGGTAGACAGCCACCTGGATAGAGTTGTCATGAGGCTACAAAAGCGAGCTTGACCTTTTGCTTCCTTTTTTATATGTCTCTCTAAATTGAAGTATTTTACTTTTATATAACTGGTTTTATTTTGCATGAAGCTGATTAAGCATTAAGTAGTAATAATTAAAAAAAAATCTAACCCAGGACCCTGTGCGTTTAAAAAGAAAAGCAAAATTGAAGGCCAGGTTTTTGCAGGTGTATTGGAATCATTCTGTTTGTTTTAGGCCAGGGCAAATGGACTAAAATCATGTGTAATTGTCCTTCGTATTCTGCGGGATTTGTGCAACAGAGTCCCCACATGGGCACCACTGAAAGGATGGGTAAGTACAGAAAGAGTTGAAGGCCACAGGGTCAGGTCTCAGATCTTCTGAGAATTGTAGCAGTGTCTGGACTGGAGAAAACCGTCTGTTGTACAGAACTCCTCCTTACACCCCCCTTCCTGTTACTCCCCACTAACTGTCACCTGTGTAGAAAAGTGCTCGTAGGAACAAAAGGGAATGCGAGTATTTGTTCAGTCTGTAAGATGGACAAGTACCATGGAAAGAGATGTAATGTTGTGGGCCTTGGACATCCTCAGGGGTTTGCCACAGAATCCCACTTGTTGCCTCCAAGTTCAGCTTCTCAAAATTATCCTGCTACTGCGGCAGTGCCGCTCCTACCAGAGGACACCATGTCTCATTAGCAGGTTTGGGGAGGGCCAAATGCTCTGGGTATCCCAAGAGGAACGCTCTGTAGGTCAGTGGAGACAGTGTTTTCCCTCGGGTAGAACCAGTTAAGCCTTTGAGAGGCGGAAAATACTCACGTGGCCTGGCTTTAGAAGGCTCCTTGTTTTAGACTTCCTGGGCAGTTAATGGAGAGCAGTTGGTTGTCTGGGAAGATGACTCATGGGACCTGGATTTGTTCCCTGCTCTGAACTGTCCTCTGGGATGGATGTCTCTGTCAGTTAGACCTGTAGTGGATTAAAAACAAAGTAAGCTGATGTGAAATATTCTTCCCCTCTACCCCTCCATGTTTAACTGCATCACAGTTACCCTTGTGTCCATACTAATCATAATTTAATGTCTTCTAGCCACTCGAGCTTATATGTGAAAAATCTATAGGTACTTGTAATAGACCTTTGGGCGCTGGGGAAGCATTGCGACGAGTGATGGAGTGTTTGGCATCTGGAATTCTGCTTCCTGGTAAGGGGCCAGATTAACTTCAGGAACACAAAAGCCTGCGGTGGAGCTAAATGAATGGTGTCTTGTTTAAAAGTTGCGTGGTTGTAACTGTTTGGATGAGTACTTCCAATGCAGCAGAAGTTATTGGGAAATGTTAGTTTTGCTTATAGATTAATCTCTCTCATTAAGGGGTTACAAACAAATTAATGTTTTCTATAGATTCATCAAAATCTACATTATCCAAATTATTTGGTTTTTTAAACCTACTGCTTTTAATTCATACTACTGCACACGCGCAGTCCTAACCTGCTAAATTCTGTGGCCATGGTTGCAAGGGAGCAAAATCTTGGGGTCAGCTTTCTTTTGTAGGATGTTCGAATCCCTCACTGGACAAGGGGTGCTTTTCCCACCCAGATGAAGGCTGAGACTAGCTGTTGCAATATCCACCAGCCCCCATTTTCATATTGCTTCTCATTTGCTCTCAATAATCTGCTTTGCCTCTCTCCCCCCAGGAGGCCCTGGTCTGCATGACCCCTGTGAACGGGAGCCAACAGATGCTTTGTCTTACATGACAGTTCAGCAAAAAGAAGCCATTACGCACAGTGCTCAGGTAGAAAACTTGTATGTCTGAGGGCCAGATACTAACAGTGAGGATTTCAGCTCATTAATACAATTTATCCTCTGCCAGGATAGCTTATTTTAGTGGTAGTCCAGGGTAGGTGCGCTATAAATGACAGTTCACACATTCAAGAGTTAAATGCGTGTGAAATCTCATCCTTGAAAAGGCTGGCTAACGTCTGTGTACCACGTGCATCCCACCTCAAGCGCTTATGGCACAGAGCCCTTGCGCAGGCTCCCTGTCAGTGTGCCCTGTGCTCTGTATTACAGAAATCAGTGTCTTCTAAAAGTTTAGAGATCAGCGTTTTCTGTAGCTATCACAGAAGATAGCTGTAGCAGCTGTCTTCTCAGAGAAGATGAGGGTTTGTGTCTACAAACTTGTTTAGAAACTTAGACAGCTGAGGTACAGTTGTGCATTAATGTAACTTAACGTTTCTATTGTCACCTTATAGCATGCCCTCAGATTATCAGCCTTTGGTCAGATCTATAAGGTTTTGGAAATGGATCCCCTCCCATCAAATAAGTCATTTCAGAAATATTCCTGGTCAGTAACTGACAAAGAAGGTAGGTATTGTTTGCTCCACAAACCACTAATTGGGCAGTAAACTAGGGGTTAATTAGAAGGGGTACAATTCCTGAGTTATATGCTGTGAATGCAAGGTAAAGGCTTTTCTTTGTGTTTAGTGTGGGGTGGTTTGTTTTTTGTTTGTTTGGGGTTTTTTTAAATATCTAATTGTTGGGAGAAAACCTGGAGGTTCTGTTCTCTAAAAGTACCAGCAGAGGAGCAGCAGTACAGCCAGACTATAGCTGATGATTTTCTTGAAGCACAAAGTCCTTTGAGGTCTGAAGAGTAAAAGTTGCGTTTATGATGCTTATGCTGGGGAAGGACAGACGGTAGACTGGTCACAAAGCATAGAACGAGTGTCCGTAGTAAGAATCACTCAAGAGTTCTTCCTAGAAAACAATATTCCTCTAATAAAAATAAAATTCCATGTATATCTTTTGTGAAAACAATACCACTGGAGTCCTTGCTTTAGATTAACTGTGGAAGACAACACTGTAGAATTACATTACTATGTCACCCACAGTGTTGGACACAGGCATCTTGCATGGCATGGTACATCGAGTAATAAGCTGATACCACATGTAGCAGTAAGAAAGCTTTGAGTGCTGGTTGAGTTCTTTACATTGTAAACATGCAGGAACAGTATGGGACTAATCAGACTCCTGCTGTGGAATTTTGTTTTCCTAATAGCATGTCCATATTACAAGGAAATTTATACCCTAGGTACAGGCTCATCTGCTCTTAAGAGACCATTTGAAGATAGCGTTGGGGATGATAAAGATCCAAATAAAAAGATGAAGCGTAATCTGAGGAAAAGTAAGTACCACACTTCCCTGTTCTGTTTTCAAAGACCTGTTGTACAGCGGGAGCTGGTTTAATGGCTTCTCCGTGCTGGTGTGGAATAGCATGTGAAAGAGTCTTTGGAACAAACCCTGTTTGTGGTCTCCATCACCCCATGTTCAGAATGTCAGACATGTCTCACTGTGCATCTGAATTTCCCCTGACATATTTTACTAACTGAATGATTTGCATTTTAAATGGGGTTACCCATCAAGTTACAGGAAAATTTGAGTTGCCCAAGCAGCTGAGGTATTTTATTGCTAATGTCCCTGTACTGTAGTGGCTTTTTTGTGTTTGGGTTGTTTTTTTCTTTTAATTCGAAATACTGCAATGACTTTGCTTGTGAAGATTTGCCTTTATGCATTCTTCCCCTTCTTGAGATTGTTGCTGGTCTCTCAAGACCTTCCACAAGAAAAATAAAACCTACAAAACATGGACATTGGGTATGTGCAGAGGCTGCAAATCTCTGTGTGGCTGGGTCCAGTCAGTTCCAGGTGCTGTTTTCATTCTGCTGCTTTGGTGCCAGTTCTGCATCTGGCTCCTCACTACTTATAAAACTTGCTAGCCCTTTTCTAGCAGCTAGGAAGAATATAGCTAGCTGGAAAGAACCGTGTGAACAAAATGGGTATTGAGAGTTGTTACACCAAAGTAGAATGGCTTATCAAAGGCTGAACAGCGTTACGGCTATCCTCAGCCTCTGAGGGGCCGAGGGGTTGTTTTGCTCCTCTATACAGACAGCAGGCATGAAATGCAAACTGTTTCATTTTTCCGTTCATCTTGGTTTGTTCATTTTCCTTTCTTTTTTTTTTTCTCCGCTCCCTTCCTCCCCCACCCCCCTTTCTACTATCTTGTACTAGTACTAGATAGTAAAGCAATAGATCTCATGAATGCTCTGATGAGGCTGAACCAAATCAGGCCAGGGCTTCAGTATAAGCTGCTGTCACAGTCTGGTCCAGTCCATGCCCCAGTCTTCACAATGTCTGTAGACGTTGATGGTACGACATATGAAGCATCAGGACCTTCTAAGAAAACAGCCAAGCTCCATGTGGCCGTGAAGGTAAGGCAGCCTGGAGAAATCTGCTAACCCCAGGTCTTGGATCACAGAGTGTGAAATATGGTTAGAACTAGTAATATGCAAGCTAAAAAAAAAAAAAAAAAAAACATTAACTGGAGTTTGCAGAAATGTGCTGAATTTTCCATGACTAAAAATTCTTACTCAAAATACTTTGCAAGTGTAAAACATGAGTGTTTTATAAAAAAAAAAAAAAAAAAAAAAATTGGCTGAAGCTGAGCTTCTGCCTGTGTACTGTAAAGAGAGCTGGGCACCGTTCAGAGAGCACCACTGGGACTGTGCTAGGGAGGGGAGGGAGAACCTCCCAGGGCTCTGCAGGTCAGCTTATGTGACAGTGGACTGAATGTGGTTTAAGTTCTGGGCTGGAGGGGTTCAGTTTCGTTCTCTCCTTCCTCCTGCTGGTGTGAAAATGGCATGTTGGTGGTTCCCTCTTTCTCTCCTTCCTCTTCTCTGTCCCTTGCTGGGTGGTGAGGTCCTGGAAACAGGGAGTTGCTTCCTGTCTTTGGTGCCTGAAGAGTACCTTTGTGCACCACAGTAAACTGCACGTAAACGATCGGTCTCCAGTCAATTCTCAAGTAAGAGACTAGTATTGTTCAGGTACTAGTCAACCTGCTGGTGCTGCTTGTAGGTGCTTTACGTGGCAGCTTAGGTCTGTAAAGCAGTGGTAGATTGGAACAGCCAACACGAGCGTCCTTGTATTCCGTGAGGACAGTTCAGACTGCTAAAGCAGACTGAGCCTGCTGGGTTTCTGGGAAGAAAAGAACATTTCCTACAGACAATTCATGTGAAAGAGAAACCTCTTTTCATAGGACTGCACTTAGGATAGGAACAAGCTCATCTGTCATTCTGTGCTTCCTTTTGTTTTGAACAAGAATTTCCTTTTTAGAAGCTTCATCTGGCAACTTTCTGCTTTCCTTTGATTTCAGTTTTGAAAATCCCATTGTCCCATGTGCTTTCAAGTTCAAAGCATCCAGAAGTATTTAAGGGAATGTGTTGTTCCTCCAGGAAAAGTAGCTCTCTGCATGTGTGTCCTTCCAGACCTTCTGCCTCATTCTTTTATTTTTGCCTCCCTCCCTGCAGTTGTTTAAAAAAAACCACATAGTACAAAATTTGCCCTCAAAAGCTGTGACTTCTTTGCCCTTGAACCTCTCTGCATTAGCCAGATCTGTGCTGCTGCCTACCCAGATCTGTTTTCTCTAAATTTACACATATACAAATCCTGGGCCGCGCTTCAAAACATCCATGATTCCAGCCAAGAGGAAATGGGTGGTGTGGTAGAGACAAGCCTTTTTCTCTCTTTTTTTTCCCCGAGCAGATCCGGGCCCTGCTTTGCCAGACTTACGAGAGGGAATATTGTAACAATTTCAGTTTCTAGATTAGACTCTTTTAAAAGCCCTGAAAATGCAGCCAAATGTACAACAATCATATGGGAGCTGAGCCTGGAGTTACCGTTGCCGTTCTCCATTCACTTGGTGTTGGAACACTGGGATTTTTGCAAACTTTGTTCTTGGGACTAAATTTTCAGTGGAGTTCCAGGTTCTTTTCAGATTTGTTTGGGCCTCTTTCCAGGACCTCCGTACAAGGAGATTAGGCAACTGGTTACAGGAGAGGCCGGCCTTGCTAGGGGAGGACGTTTCTGAAGGAACTGATGAATAGTTCTTTAATCAGTAAAATCTCATCTGCTGACGAGCTGCTGGCTGTGGGCAGCACGCGGAAAGCCTGGTGGTGATGGCGTGGCTTGCTGCAGACAGACAGTGCCTTACTGTGCTCATCAGGCATCCCTTGACCCCACATCTCCATTCGGAAATTTGTTCCCTGTACACCTGCTGTGGAAGCATTGACCCTCTGGTGTTCCTGAAAGGTGCAAGGAAGGGAGGTGGTATCAGTCCTCTGGCTTCGGGGACACGTTTTGTGTTCTTGGGTACCTGCTGGCTGTCACCTGTGATTTCCCAGGCAACTCCAGAAGCACCATCTCCTAGAAGTACAAAGTTCAATTCTCATAAGACTGTTTGTCTTGTTTTCCCCACAGTGAATCTCTTGACCTGTCCATACACCCAGAGTGGGGAAGTAGTGTGCAAAACCGTCTCCTTATCATATGGTTATGCAGTGTCATGCCGTGGGTGCTCCTCTGAATTTTAATCTATTGTTTTACAAGGAATTCTTGAGATAGGTGCTGAATGATGCTCATGAGTAATTTCTGTGTTAGAGACCTAAATTTCTGTTTGATTCCACTTTTGGGAACCTGGTACCATTTCCCCATTGCTACTGTGTTTTTCTCCATTTAAACATAGAAGAAAATATACTTCTAAGCAATCTGCCTTTATTAAGTGTATGGGGGGGCATTCTTTTGTTGCCGTGTGCTTTGTATTTGTTTCAGTACTGCTACCTGTTTTACAGTTCACGTGGCTTTGTTGTAGGTTTTACAAGCAATGGGGTATCCAACTGGTTTTGATGCAGATGCGGAGTGTATGAGTTCTGATGAAAAATCAGACACTGAAGGTAAAAGTGAAACAATTTCTTCAATCTCAAGCAATAATACTGGAAATTCCACAGCTGACACCTCCGCTACCCTAGAGGTGAGTATTGCATTAAAAAGTCGAAGTGATGGAGAGCTGTGGGGTTTGGTTGGGTTTTTTTTTTTTTCAGTTAGGGTGGTGGATGAGGAATGAAGAGAGTTTCCAGTCTCAGGTGTGCCCCAGGCTTTGTGTCACTGTGCACAAATGACTGATCTTTGTGCCTCCTTTTCCCAGGTTTAAAGTGGGGGAGGCATCTTGTCCTCGTAAGACCATAAACTCTCAGACAGGTGGTGTCTCTGGGTCACTTACGTATGGTCTCCACGTTGTTTGGTGCCTTTGGGCTCTAGTAATGCACATGGCACCGTTTCTGTTTTGCGAGACTGGGTTTGTCAGACAAAGATATACTTATGCAGACAGCATTTTAAACTGATACATAGGAAGACCAATGGAAATACAGAAGTTCTTAGGAGATGTTAAGACATGTAAAACCTCATATCTCTGTGTATTGAATGGACAAAATGCTGCCTTGAAAAGGCTCCGCTTTCAGTATAAAATAGCTTTGGCACTGTCAGGTGCTATAAGGAGCATGCTGGGCATGTTTTCTCACTGAAGTTGTGGGAAATAAGAATTTGCCTCAAAGGACAAAAAGCCAGTAACTTCAGCTTTGGCTGAATGTCCCCAGGATGGGTCTGTGTTACATTAACTGGGTATTTTCTTCAGGTATTTCTGACATTTATTTCTATTCACCATTGAGAAACCAGATTTTAAAACTGCTGCTTAGATGTCATCCCCTTGACCCTTCTCTTCCTGATTTCCTTGACCAGTGTTCATAACAGCCACCAGGTATTTAAGAGGCATCCTGTGTGAAGAGCTTTGAGTTGTACTTTTGTCTGCCTGACAGCTCTGCAGCAAGCTCTCTGGGTTCTGTACTGAAAAACCACTGCAGATCTCTCCTTTCTTTTCCATTTGTATGTATATATTTTTGCTGTTGTTTTCCAGGATTACAGAATGTTTGCGCTGCAAATATAAGTAATTGTTCTGTTCCTCGCATACTTCTTAAGAAGTTAAGAGATGACTTTGGGTTTCTGCTTTCAAAGGGCAGGTCCTGGTACTAGGGCTCCTGATCTTTATCCAAATAAGAAGTTACTTTGGAAAACATTGTTTTGATCCTTTAACCATCTTTTCTTCATTAATGAGTAGTCATTTCTATCTGTAGCTGAGTGCATTCTAATGCAGGCTCATACGCTGGTGCGCTGAGATCTCGCCTTTACCTTCCTTGCTCTCCAAACAGCTACAGATATTTCTGCTGAAACACGTGACCTGGGATATGAGACTTCTCCAGGCAGAGCTCAGGAGTGCCAGGATGTAATTAGATAGAGCAGCAGGGACGTGTGCAGGGTTGGGAAGGCTAATCTCTCCTTCCAGTGATAAAGTCTTTGACTGCAAGGAACTTGACACCACGGTCTCAGCTCCAGCTCTGGATACTCTCAGGGCTGAAATTCCAAGTGCAGCTGGTGTAATGTTCAGTTTGTGTAAACACCAGACCACAAAGACAGTAGTTCTCACCAACAGAAATAAAGATGGTGTGACTTCTCGTACAGTATGGTTTGTCCCCCTGCTGTTCTTCAGAGACTTTCCATCTGCTGTTCTTGCACAGCACGTTACACTGAGGCCAAGGCAGTGTTGCAGGTATGGCCCCAGGTCTGTTCCTGGGAAGCCTGCCACAGCCTGTGTGAGAAGAGCCAGTGAGTGCAGAGGCCTGATAAAGGCGGTGATAAAGCTGGCGTTCTCTAAGCTGCTGGCCCTGTGGCACTGTAAGCCACAACACTGTCAATGTTTGCCTTTTGAAGAGGTAAAGGCTCTAAAGCAACTCCATAAATGTCTCTCTAGGTAAGAACTCAGGGTCCTATTCTCACAGCAAGTGGGAAAAACCCCGTGATGGAGCTCAATGAAAAAAGACGAGGTCTGAAGTACGAGCTCATCTCTGAGACGGGTGGAAGCCATGACAAGCGCTTTGTGATGGAGGTGAGTGAAAACTGGACTCTGACAGCCCTAGACTACATCATGTCTTGAGATGAGGAGGAGGAGGGAAGTGCAGGATCCACAGCTTGACAAAAATTGCAAACATACTTGGTAACCCCACGTCAGTGACCTGATGTGACTCTCCTATTGGCACCCTACTGGGGTGTTTGGAATGACTGTAGCAGAGGCTAAATTAATTTGATTTCTTCACCTACGTGTGCTATATCTGAAGCAGCACTGGGCTTTAAAGTGGTTTGAGGAGGCATCCCAGGTGAACAGTGTATGTGTAGTGTTAGTCAAAGACGGCGGTGTGTAAGACACTAAAGATCAGGGGAGCCTCAAGTGATTCCTAAAAGCCCTGTTTCCTAGCGGCATCATTGTGTTGAGAGGCTCAAGCATACTGGCTAAATTCAGGATCAGACAGACTGGTCCTCTTGAATGAGACTTGCAGTTTCCAGATTCCCAGTACCTGTAATGCAATGGCTCACAGGATCACATTGGTATTCTTCATCAGCTTCCTGATCTAGAAGCAATAGAAATTTGTCACGTAGAACACTGAGGGGTTTTTTCGCTACCGGAGTTCTTTATGGATGGCACACCCTGATATGTGGGTGCAGGGTGGTATTCCGGGCGGTAAATACCAGGCATAAACTCGTGTCTCCGTTTTCAGGTAGAAGTAGATGGGCAGAAGTTCAGAGGCGCAGGCCCAAATAAGAAGGTAGCAAAAGCAAGCGCTGCATTAGCAGCACTTGAAAAACTGTTTTCTGGGCCTAATGCAGCAAACAACAAGAAAAAGAAGATTCTTCCTCAGGTAAGAATTGTTATTTGCTTTTTGGACTGCTTTGTTATCAGAGCTCTGAGTGGTTTTATGATAACAGGAACGTCTACAGGAAGTAAGTGATTTGGGTCTCGGGCTTTATGCATACACGTAGGGTGTCGGTTTTCTTTCCTCTTGTAATAATTACTGCAGGATAACAAACAAATCTGATAGTTGGAACCATACTGTGGGAAATACAGTAGAAGGGGAGACACAAAGAAGAGAGAGGTTCTGCTTAGCTGGAGGAGATAGAAGGTCAGTGGCTCAACCAGTGATGATGTGGAAGTCTCTGGTGTCTCAGGCCAGAGCTGTAGGGTGCTGCTTCATCATGCCAGATGCATGGACTTATCCCTTAAGTCATTTATAGCCAGGTCCAGGCCTTAATTCTAGATTCTGGAGTATGCTCAGATTTTTTTGCACCTTTTCAAGTGAGCCATATTGTTTGGTGAGGAAGACTTGCATAATAAAAAGCTCAATCTTGTCCATTAGGTCTAAGAGCCCCAGTGATCTCTCAAATCTATTATGGTTGAACAGAGCAGAAACCAATTGACAGTGTTCTTCCTCCAGAGCACCACAGCCTGAACTAAGTCCTGAGGATTACAATTTGTGTCTTTTCTGTGCAAATACATTAGAATTTATGTTAGGATGCGTTCGGATTTTCTTGTCATTTCACACTGGAGGAGGATGTATTATAGAATGTGCTTACAGAAGATAATAGTCAACTCTGGGTTTTGTTCCGTAACTCGTTTCTGTCAGTCAGTCTTTAGGACAGGAGCTCGCCGGTCTCTGTTCTGCCTTTACTAAGACTGGCACACCAAGCTTGTTTAAAGAGATTTTTAAAAGGTGGCAGATAATGCACACGGCTTTGTATTTCCAGCAACGCTTTCACTTTCTGAATTGCTATTTTTTTATTTCTCTGGGCAGACCAAAGGGGTTGTCAATACAGCTGTTTCTGCAGCAGTCCAGGCTGTTCGAGGCAGGGGACGAGGTGCTTTAACACGAGGGGCATTTGTTGGGGCAGCTGCTGCTACTGGATACATAACACCAGGTAAGGCACGATAGCTGATAGTTAATTTTTGTCTGCTGGGTGTTCTTTTCCATGTGTCCGTCACCTGTACACATGATTTCTTTAGCTTTACTACATGAATTGCACATAGGAGCACAGCATCTATTAGTACCTTCTGTGGTGGGGGAAAAAACAAAACCAAAAGAATTTCCATTCATGCTCTGGCTGATGTTAATTCATCATCCCTGCTGCACTGTTTTGAGTAGCAGTCCAAGGTTCTTCTGACTCATGCTCATCCTTGGTGCTTACCATGCAGAGCACGTGAGTTCCTGGTCAGGGTATTTCATGGCTGGTTCCTTAGAGCACATTTGCAACCATCAGAAGTGAAACTGTTCCAGCCTGGAGAGCTGAAGTGCTGAGCTGCTACTGGCTGGTACGAAATAGCGCAGGGTTTGTGTTTGTTTTTCAGATGACAGGCACATCAGGGGTAGGGTGTTGAAATGTAAACACAAGAAAACTAGAAGGAAATGTTCTCGTTCCCCCTGCTTTTCAAAGTGCATTGTTCTTTGAGACTCTCTACAACATGTCAGAGGCTTGCAGGTGACATGTGAGGGGAATCTAGACATTGTTTTTACTACATGAACCAAAGAGTTGTAAGAATGAGCTGCTGGACATTCCTTACTCAAAGTAAGTCCAATAGCTTCCAAAAATTAAAACCTATATTCCTCATGCTCAGGTTTTCAGATTACGGCATGAGCTCTAATTTTACCCTTCAGCAGTTCGCACGTGCTAATAGCGCAGCCCTGTTGTTTGGTAGACTCACTTCCTGGCACAGTTGACAGCACGTCATCTTCATTGTTCCTGTACGCTCATGCAATTTTAAGTATTAAAACCCAGTAATTCATTTTTAATGGCTGTTAACATTGGTTTTGGAACTGTCTTTCTGCTGAAGGAGTCATTTATGAGACACTGTAACCTGCCAGGGGCATGCTTCTTGCCAGCATGGAATTACTCCAGAAATAAGTTTAATTTCCCTGTTGCTGTAGTTGTTAAGCTTTTGTTGGCCTTCATAGATTCTTTTTTTTTCCCCTTTCATCCCCTATTCTCAGAAATCTCTTGCTTTTTATGATGGACGTAAGCGATACCCACCAAAAAAACCCCCAACTGTAAAGCCATCATGAACTACTGAGATGCAGTAACCAAGGCTTGCTTTTTGTCTCACTCCAGAGTCATGCTCAGCTCTTTGGGGAAAAAAAGACCCTGTTGTGTTCACCTCTTGGCATTCAGATGTCCTCTGTGAAACTTCCTCTGGTCTGTTAGAAATGGCAGAGGAAGCAGAATTCGTAGGAGCTTTACTGACAGTGATGTGCCACGGGCAGCTAGCAATCCCCTCTTTAGAATGGAAGCTGAGGAAAATTACTGTTCTCTGTGTTTTAGGAAGAATGTAAGGAAATACAGGTGTCTGGATCCTGCTGGGTCCATGCTCTGACAGTGCAGACTTGAGGGTTTCAGCTCGAGGAAAATGCTAAGAAAATTAAATGAAGAATTTAACTTTATGATGCTGAGGCTTATGAGAGTCATTGCGTAGCTCGTTCTTCAAGCCACCATTTCAGTGTTTTCAGCAGTGCTTATATGTATTAGTGCAAGTTTGTTTTTTTCTGTGGCCCTTCATGGACCAGAAGGGGAGCCTCCCTGCCTGTTGGTGTGCAAGCACTGCTTGTCTTCAGACACTGTGGGACATGAAACCCACCCCTTCTCTGTTCACATTGCAGGCTACGGAGCACCGTATGGGTATAGCACAGCTGCACCAGCTTACGGTATGTATAGCCCAATAATGAACAGATTAGAAATGATACAGAAATGTTGTGGCAGTCCAAATGTGGCAGTCTGAGGAGAAACTCAGAGACTGAAGTCTTAAGCCATGACAACAACACTTTTATGCCATAACCTTGTGGTTCTTTTTTGGTTGGAGTAGCTTTTTTGCCTATGCTTTGCCTGACTTGTGGAAGGACTGCTTGTTTAACTGCCTGTTCCCTTTCATACTGAAACTGAATTGAAGTAGTTTTCCTACTTTCTACAGCCAATCTGTGCTCCATTCAAAGACTACCGAAGGGCCTATTTCAGCATTGCTGACCCATATTTATCGCAGTGGCATTGCAGTAACAGGGGCAAAGCCTTTGTCCCAAGTGTAAGTGGCTTGTGGACAAAGCTCCCTTAATGCCATCAACTCTGTGAAGTCCATGTCCACATACACCATCCCCACCCCCCACCGCAGGCTAAAACACTGCTGCTTGGGACAAGCAGAATGGTTTTGGTGTAGCTTATACCGTTAGTGATCAGACTGCAAGGAAGCTAGGCCATGGTCATTTGCCACAATGCTTTTTATGAAGGAACATAGTGATCTCAGGCTGGCAAAGCACTGGTTTCATGAAGATTGGAAAGTAAACTAACATGCAGAGGGCTATGATGGCAGGGTTTGTCTTAACTCAGCTTCCCCCTCCCCACTGGCTGTTTTTACGCTAGACTAACAATGCATACCTCTAACCGGCCCTTTTGGTTACTTTGAATGAGGTTTATGTGGCGATGGGAGCAAAGCAGTTTGGAGTCAGTGATATGTCCTGGTGCACACAAAGCGAGCCCATCGTACCAGTCCCACCAGCCTCTCCTGTCACAGGGACTGGGTGAAAGCCTGCTACTCAAATGACAAGTTGAGTATGTTTCAAGGCCTGCAGTTTTTCATATGGGAAACTAAGCCTGCAATTGGCTATTAATTTTCTAGCTTTTGTAGCATTTGTAATACTAGTTCCTCTCAAATTTGTATAGCTTGGGCAATACCAACTCCCCTGATAGCATTACAGAAGTTAGAAGCATTTTGAAGCATTCCTTTCATTACTTTCTTGCAGAGGTCTGAGCTGTAACAGTGGAAGAACACTACTGCTTTACTGCAAATGTTCACTTTGCTTCACTGGGACCAGCTGGTCCTACTTGGACTCCTGCAGTGAAGGGGGACAGAGACTGGGCCCATGGGCTGCCCTTGCAGTCAGGAGTTCTGCCTTGCCAATGGGAGCAAACCCCTCTAAGTGTCAGAACTCCGCGCTGCTGACTGGCCAAGTGCCTTGTCAGGGCAGCAGGGCTCAGCAGCACGGTCCTGCTGGGTGGGCTCTGTGTGCTGTCCTGTGCACTGCACGAGGAACAGCTGCATGTTTTCCCAAGGGAAAATGAAAGGAAATTTATTTTAGGGCTTTTTTCATGGCAGGGATGTTTAAAAAAAATCCCTTTGGTTCTTTCTATTTGGTAGTCACAGACTATAACTAAGATGAGCAGTAGCTGCACGTGTGTTACTTCTACAGGCAGTAACACAGTGACGTAAGAGGAATCCTTTCCCTGCTGAAGAAAACAAAAGAAAACAAGAAGTTGTTAGCAACTTCCCTGGCAACTTTTCTTACTGTTTTCATTCATTCCTTCTGGTTTGTGTTTTTTCTCATGATGCCTATTTTGGGAGCTGGATTTTAATCACTCAGCTGTGTATATGTGGCATATCACTGACTTCAAAGCATTGTGGAGTTGAATGCCCCCATTTTTCACATAAAGAGTTTCTGTTTTTAATGTCTTATGATTGTGATGCAAAGTACTGGGATAACGCTTTTTGGCTGTAAGGTAAACATGTCTCTTTGCCTTTGTAAGCTGTTGCATGTTGGGAAACTTCACTTCGATCATCTGGTGCTCTGGAATACCTGCTGTTGCTGCTTTGTGATTTCTAAATGACACATAGGTTAAATACTAGAACTTAAATAGGCAAGATTAAAAAAACAAACAAACATTTAATTTGCAGAAGTTTGTGAGGCCACAAGAACTCTATAATAATCATTAAATCAGGCAGATATTAATCATTCCAGATTTGCCACTTCAATACAGGAGAGGAAATGCAGAATGAAGCAGATGCAGAATTTACTGTAGGTGCTTGATTTTTGGCTGGCCTACCTGGATGCTTATCAAAACTGCGGAACAGTTTCCCTATGAGTTCTCTGTTACGCACAGTAGTGCCTGTTTGGAATATCTGCAGTTGTAACTGGCCTGTGAAATTAAATCAGAACACAGAACAAGTCAGTAGAGGTTAATTATCATAAAGATTATGAAGTAGAGCTTCAAGTCCAAGTACAGACTCTGCTTTTGAGCGTACTGCTTACTTTAATTTTACCAAAGACCAGGACAAAACCAAAAGCAAACTTTAAGCTGACCATCTGTACGAAACAGCGCCAAGTGTTGCAGCGTTACTGTTCCTCTAAAATCACACGAACTGACTGATCTGGACAAGGTTAATGAGAACGTTACTGTAAGCTCTTATCTGACTTTCTTGGATCACTGAACTTATTTGGAGTCCTCTCCCTTTCTTCTCTCTGTAGGTTTACCCAAGAGAATGGTTCTGTTACCAGTTATGAAATTCCCAACTTATCCTGTTCCCCACTACTCATTCTTTTAGCAAATGGCAGAAGCTAATTCCTATTGATTGAACAACACAGTACAGTACAGAATGTTAGAAGAAAAAAAGCCTTTTTATCCTGTTTTCTTTGAACACATACTTGAGCAAAGTCATTTGTAAAGAAACATCTTTTTCCTACTTTTTGATTTTAACAAAATGCAAATTTAGTTCTCTAAAACTTGAAAAAAATGTTCTGTGAAATGTTACCTCATTTTCAAATAACTTATACCAGCCTTCTGTTATAGGGAAGAACTAGAAGCTTAAATCTTACGTTTTAAATGAAGTATCCGATTATGTAAAATTAAAATTTGTGAAGGATGTATAGAATATAAAACACTGATCACAAATAAACTGTTTTGTTGTAACACAAGAGTACTGCCTGTTTCCTAATGCAGTTACACAGATTCAGTTAACGACCTGTACTTGTTGTAGGGTTATTAAATGCAGGGCATAGTTCTTTAAAAAATAAAAAACCTAAAATTAAAAAAAAAAGCAAACCACACAATAGAAACTTTACAGTTAACATTTAACTTTGTAAATATTATGGTGTGTAATAAACTTAGTAAAATATGGGTTAAAATATTGTTTTATCTTATTTTTTATAGTTAAGCATCAGTACCTGAGTTTCCTTAGAATTGTTAAGATCAGCTTACTGTAACTGTGATTTTAGACACAGTCTTAATTATCCAAGAAGGCTTTTCACTTGCACACAAAATACTGAAAAACAAAAGAAACCAAGGGAGTTAATCTTAGGCTGTCTCTCTGTATGAGGTTGTATTCTCTGAAATCAGTATTAAACAAAGAAGTTCGCACAGAAGGACTCTTGGGATGTAATTCCAGGGATACACAGTTAAGTCCGTATTGCCCAGAGAAAGGACAACAATAACACTACAATCAGGTTCTTTAGAGCCCAAAAGCTGCTTGTTTTCCTTTCTTTTCCGTTTTTACAAAAAAAAAAAAAAAGAAAAAAAAGAAAAAA
>NW_010406695.1:6311-20351 GCF_000710305.1 Buceros rhinoceros silvestris | reverse complement strand
TCTTTTCCGTTTTTACAAAAAAAAAAAAAAAAGAAAAAAAAGAAAAAAGATTAAAAAAAGAAAAAAAATTGCACTTGTTCTTGTGGCCTTCTTCACTTTTAAGATTGTCTGCCCACCCTTGATTTTCCATCCACCATTTCTACAGAAAGCATTTTAGTTGTCAATCCTCTATTAAAACAAAGGGTTCTCCTTTCCCCCCTTACATTTCTAAGAATCTAAAGCAGCAACAAGGTCCCCATGAAAACTTGCTATTTAATTGTCCCAGTTCTTGTTGAGTGCTGCTGTGGAAAGTGACACACTTCAGCCATAGGCCAGTACTTTTCCTAGGGGTTGGTGCTCAGAGCGAAAGGCTCCTCTCTCCCCCGCGGCATGTCGGCACCTGGCTGGATTCCAGGACAGGCCCCAGCTCTGCGCTGTCGCCATGTTTCGTAGTTCTGCGTGAAAACGGCTGTGGGCTCTGCCGAGGGACTCGAGTAGGCTTTATTAAGGTATCACCCCACGAAATAAGCAGCGTTGTTGGCTGCACTTCTCAGACCTCAGCCGATGCTTTTCGGTAGGTTCGCTGTAGCTGATGCTCCTTTGAAGATCACCTTTCGAGGCTGTTCTCTAACAGGCTCTGCTGCTGAGGCAGGGGGAGCTTTAGAGATGAAGAGGGTGTAAGAACAGTGCTTAAAGCAGTGGAAAGTTCCTCCTCCCCTATGCCCCCCATTATAGGGTCTCTAACAGGCTCTGCTGCTGAGGCAGGGGGAGCTTTAGAGATGAAGAGGGTGTAAGAACAGTGCTTAAAGCAGTGGAAAGTTCCTCCTCCCCTATGCCCCCCATTATAGTGAAAGAAATACTAGAAAAGCTGAATAAGGGGTGGCTTACATAACAAGCTGCTTTTCTGGGAATTAACTGCAGCTATTACTCTGATTAAGCAGAGAATTCATGCTCAGGAATGTGTTTCTATCTTAAATGGTTTCTCTTCTGCTGTAGCTCTCGCTTTCGTTTGATGTTGGTGGTACTTTAATAAAAAACGCAGTTCTCCACGCGTTAGTGTTGAAATGGAGAGCAGGGTCTGGGGGATGTAGTCAAATGGAGCGCTGCTCGTAAATCACTGATACATTTTGCTGGCCTATGGATGAAAGGAAGCCATCACGGAGCAGAAAAAGCATGGCTGAAAGAGCCCATTTTTGTTAATCAAATATTCATTAAAGGAATCTTATCCTCTGCACACCTCCCCCCACCCTCTTTTGGAGTTCCCCTGATTGGCAACTGTTTGTAGTTTCTTTTTTTTTTTTATCCCCAGCTTTGTAAAATTTCAAACAAAATATTCTCTGAACCAATTCTATGCGATGATCATTCATAAGCCAAATATCTTGTTCTTACTTCAAAAACAAGGGCGCTATGCTCTTTTCCAACATGATGGCAGTCATTTCAGATGAGTTACAGAAGTCATTTTTTATTTTTTGTCATTTGTTGGGAGTTACTAACCACATTGTAAACTTGCCCCCTTGCTGCATATTTTACATTTCTCTGCTTTACTGAAAATATGAATGAGCTGTCAGTTCTTTGTTTAGAAAGTGGTAACCTTGGGAGTGTTAGATGTTTCATACCTTCAAAGAATTAAAAGTGCCCGTTTTACAATGAAAATTCCACTTGCAGCTGAAAGAGCAGAGAAATTTAAATGGAGCTTTAGCTTCAGCCAGGCTCTGAAATTAACGTCAAGTTTTTGCTTCTCTGCTCTTTTCCCACTGTAGGTGGTTTTTTCATTGACAGTCCCTATTGCCAGCCTCTCAGCATCGCACCTTTTATTATTCACTTGGGCCCTCAAGATTTCTTCTCTGACTTCTAGAACCATCAGGTTGTGTGGCTCGAAATGGCATTTTGTACATGTCTTAAAAGCAAGAACAAACGTGGCTCGTTTTGAGGTTTCTCAACTTCAGACACGGAAGCTGAGCTTTTTTCCTTTTTTTTTTTAAAGTGTTTTTCTCACTTCTTGAACTTCATTCCATTTAACGAAAAGCAATACTCGCTCCAAGCCACAGTCCTTTCTTTGGGAACATAGCAATAGATGTGTATAGATATTTCTTTACACTAGAAGGGAAAGACTGGTGTGTCGGGGGGCGGGGTGGGACAGGGAGGGGGGTCGTGGAACCAAATGCCAAAACAAGAAACAAAGCCTAGCAGAGTGCCTGCTTCAAGCAGTGAATCCTATTGACGTCCTTCAGAGTTTTAGTACTCTGGCTGTATTTGCATGTTTCCTATAAAAATGGCTACAGAGACTTGCAGTGGTCACTCTCGAAGCAGTAGTGCTCTGTACCATTGCACATGTCAGCAGACATGAAATGTAGCAAAAAGGCAGAAGAAAAAAATAGAATATATATTTTTTCTACAGTCTAACTAAATGATATATTCTCTCTCTCTCTGTCTCTTCCCCACGTCATTAATATGAGGCACAAACAGGGTAGGCCTGAACTTGACTTTCAAACGGATTGCTTTTGTGTCTCCTAAAATCATCAGCACACGATAGGAAAACAAGAGTTATTTGGTGAACATCCAGTTCAAAAACCTTTGCTGCTCTAAATTTACTGAGGTTTTTTCCTCTTAAATATTTGTATGTTGATATTTGAGATTGTGAATCAGCAATAACTGAAAGGTGAATGTTTTTAAATGGTATTGGAACATCTATATGTTGCAGCTTAAGACTTTAAGCAGTTTTCAGCAGGTTAATACTACTTTATTCTCATTCTCTCCGGACTTCATAGCCATATGCACTTGTATAAAATAAGCAGAAATGTAGTGACTGTAAGCTGAGATCGTGATATAAAAGGTAAGAGATTTTATTTTCAGCTTAAAAAATATTTTTATTGCTTTTTTCTAAAAATCTCATATACCTGTGACAATCTTGTATATGGCACGTTTTTATTATGTCTTTAACTAAATGTTTAAACAGGTAATACATAGCTCTGAATTCCAACTTTGTATTTTTCAAGGCCACTTCAAATATTCCGATTTCAGTTAAAAAAGAAGCTATTATTTAACACTTTGAAGAAATTGTTTGGTTTTATCAACAGACTGTTTTCCTTCAAACATTTTACTCTTGTGTAGCGTAAAAAGCTGAACTGATACTGCTCTGTCAGGCACTGCATTCCCTGCGTACCTGCGGAAAGCACTTGGGTAGGACCCAGAGCCACGGCCGTGGCCTGCACCAAAGCCATACCACGGTTTTAGGTACATGCAGTAAGAAGTGGAATGTGTGATACTGTCTAACTAATGCAGAGAGAAATTATTTCCCTAAACTAGTAAAACCAAACTCCAGATGAAAACTGAGAAACTTTGATGGTATTACAGTTAAAATCTGCAGAGATCAAATTACATGAGGCCCAATTAATTCATCAAGCAGCCAGGTCTGCCTTCCTCCTGGGGGTGCAGGGGGAGGAGAGCAGGCAGGCACTCACTTCGCTCTGCATGAATAATTTGCTTAGCTGTGCTTTTCTAAAGCTAGAAATTAGGATACAGCCATCCATAAATAATTCTTTTCAGTTCTGTAGTAAATGTTTTAACAAATGTTTTACTTGGATTAAAATGGGTTTGGACGACCTATATGATCATGACCTGTATTATGATCTATATGGTGCACATGATATGTGTAGTTTTAAAATACTAGGGTTTTTTTTTTTTACTTTGCCTTTATATAACCTTGCGTTATGCAAAGCTGCATAGAACAGTACCGCACAATTGCAGTACTTGCAGTACTTGAAGTTGCTGGAAACAACTCTTTTTTTAATAAAAATGGTAAAAAAAAAAAATAGGCAAAAGGGAAGGAGTTGATGATGTTGTATTAGCATTTTAGGATGTCAGTTCAGAAAACATTAAAAAAACCCTGACTGATCACAGTTTATACTGCTGCAAACCAGGAAACCACTTGGTCGGAATAGGTAGTAGTGTCTCAGGCCCGAAGCTTGTTGTTTTGCATCAAAATATAACAGCAAAAATAAAATCTATTTCATTCCAATATTGAAACATCACATTCCCTAAATAACTGCATGTGTGGGTTATCCGTAACTCAGGATGTGTCTGGGTAGAATTCGTAGGCTGACAGAGAAAAATAGCTGTTCAGTGTTCTAGTTTTGCCACTGTGGGCAGGCGGCTGACCTTGCCATGGCCTATAGATTTGTACCTGGGGAAGGAACCGAGGGGGCGCACAGTGACCTGCCCACAGAAGCACAGAACCGCTGCGTTACATTCGCAGGGGCAGCTGAGGAGCCATCAGGGTGCCCTTCCATTCCATGGGGCAGACTCTCATCTGCTGTTTCCTTCAAGGTGCAAACCTGGGGCGCAGTCTGAAGCTCACAAAATGCAGTTCATTCTTTCAGCCTGTCAGGCTCAGCAGCCCAAGAGCGGAGCAGCAGGCTGCTCTGTTTCCTTCCAAAGACAGTATTTTATATGCGTCAAGGCAATGCTAAGGTGCATTACAATGAACTCTTGAGTAGTCCTTTGCTAGGCTTGACTGATGTCAGTCTGACAAGCACTGTCCAGTTCAAGGACTGATAATAAAACGTCTTGCTGACTCTTCTTTGATCTGGATCTTTGTGGCCTGTACTTGGCAGCTTAATCCATTTGTATTGGTTTCCATCAGAACTGCTGGGACTGTGAATTTCTATCTTTCTCTGTCGTTACCCTTTTAACTCCTACAATCCTAAGCATTCCACTCTTCTGCTTTTCATTCTCACTTTGTTGGATCTTCTCTCTTTCACTGCAAAGATAGTAAATTTCTCTAATACATTTGTTTGTAATGCAAGTTCTTGTGTCTGAAATCTGCGCCCCTTGCCTGTGCCCCTCTCACCTTCTACCCCCCTCAGTGGAAGAGACATTGTTTCCTGACGTGTGAAATACACAGTGTACTTAAGACTCCAAAATCCTGGGTTTTGCAGCCCCTTGGACTCAGCGGTAAGATCTCAAGGCGTAGGATCGCCTTAGGAAAGTGTCTCACTGAGAATGGGATGAGCATGGATGTAGGCTCCTTATGTGCCTAATAGAGTGGCATTTGAGAGAGCAGTAAAATCCGAGCGGTAGGTTTTAACCTAACTGAAACACCACGCTATTACCTGATGAGGAACGGGGGTAACATCTGCTTGATTAATGTTGCAGCAAGCCCTGTTTTGCTAAGGCAGAACTTCTTTTCTTTGCATTATACCTGCAGGTTTCCTTTTAAAAGCCTCCTCACAGGACCATGGTCTGAAATGCCTCCTCTGGCATTTTGTCTGCTTTTCAGCTACTAAGCTTCGTATTTCCAGATGGAGAAAGAGCCAAATAGGTAAACCTGGGTCCATAAGCTCTGTGCAGCTGCCGGTATTGTCGCCTGTTTTGTGGTACCTTTTCAGTGAAGCAGGAATGGTATTTTGTAGTTTTAATTTCTAGTTCATGGGAAAGAATTCTGGAAAAGTCCCTTTCAATTAGTACATTTAGAAATAGGACACCAGGGGAAGTCTGTCGCCTGTACACTGCCCACCTTAACTCTCGTTTTAGCTATCAGACGATAATGTGTATTTTGGGAGATGGTGTCTGGCGCTTAAAGGATTAAAAGCAGCCAGAGCTTTACAACAAAGAACTGACCTGTTTAATGTCTTATCTGTGCCGGAGGTGAATGGCATTACCATTGACAGCTGTGAGCTTCTGTGGTCTGCTCGGTTAACACTGAGGAAAGTGAGGCTATTTACAGAATGGGGATATGAAAATATGGACTGTTCCGTTCTTAACCGCAGTGTTTGTTTGCCGTTAGCTGCACCTGTATACAAACCCAGCATCAGGCAGGTCCATGCTTCCCCTTTCTACCTGTCTGGGTTTCATGGGACCACTTGAGGGAGCTGGAATGCTTGTCATTTTCCCAGATGTGCAACCCTGAATTCTGAAGACATAAGGTATTTAATAAAGCAGGACTTCAATCCTATTTTGCCAGCCATCTCTCCAGGCAAGTTCTATCCAGAGAAGGTTTTTGGTATGGAGGGCTTGACTAGCTGAAAGCATGGTACGTGGTGCTTCCTGCCATCATGTCCTCTCTCTGCCAGAGCTTGCTGCCTTCCCTAAGCACACGTTCAGGAGCTGGAACATGGTCACCTTATTCCCGGGCACTGTGCCAGCAGGATGGAGGGAGGCCAACCTATACTCACGAAGGGAATGTGTAACATGCAGCCTCTCTTGCCCAAGCAATTTCTGTTGGCCACAGTGTACAATCCAACCCTCAAAAAGGCAATTTAGTGCCTGGGTAGGTAGTTCCTGGTCTCTCTAATTTGCTGTCGCGTAGCCAGTGTGAGCTAATTGGATGATTCAGCAATTGTCATGGCTCCCACTTAATGTGCTGTAAACCCTGCTGCCGTGACTTTCACTGCTTCTGTGAATTGTCCTCCTCTGCCTTTTCTGATCACCTCTAGCAACCCAGTAAATAACTGATTATCTCAAATTATGGAATTGTTACATAGAAGTTTCTAGATTCTTAAAAACTTTTAATCAGCCTATGAAGACCTTCAGAGGAACAAGTTTTCCTACAAATATTTCAACTTATTCATGTGCCAAGGGACTATTTCTACTCATTTCAAAGATCTGTGAAAACTACTTTGGTATCTCTGGAGACTAGAACTCTTTCTTTGAGAACATTTGCCTTCTGGTAGGAAGAAAGATTTAAAGTGGGTCTTACTCAATAAAAGACTATGCCCTCTAGCCACTGAAAGAACTTCATTAGAGAAAGTGCACAAAGCTAAAATTATTTGAGGCTTTTTGCTTTCTTTGAACTATTGAGAAAAATTTCCCTGACCCCAAGTTCCTCACATTATTAGGAAGAACACAATGGAGGACGAAGGGCATGATTTTCAAGTGGTCTAGGAAAAAAATCTCCCATTTATTGGCTGTTCAACTATGGGACATCAACCTTTCAGCACTTCTGATCCTCCAAGATAGCAATAAATGCGAGCAGCTTTAACGTCCCGTCCTTGATCCCGCTGCAGCAGTGTCCTTGGAGAGTGAGCCTGGCATTCTGGCTTTTCAGTCACCGTTTCCCTAAGACAGTGTCCCTTCCTGCATTTGTCATTCTGCATCTGGACATCTGAGAGCTCACAGATCATCACAGTCTGGAGGTGGGATTCCTGAACATGTCTCCAGAACTGTATAAATGAAGAGCTAGCGGACCATACAGTATTTCAGTCTTTACTCTGATAAAACTGCAAGTTTTGCCTCTGCCTCTTCTGCTTGGCAGGCTAAGAAGCAATTATTCTGTATGAGAACGTCTTATATGTCCCAGCTTCAGATGAGTTCCAAGTCACAGAAGCAGCTTACTGTTTCCGGTGGCTCTGCGAAACAGCACGAGAAGTCTGCTGCAGTGGATTCTTTTGGCTACGTGATATGTAAATATGAAGCTCAGATTGTTGTTCTTCGTCTTGATGATGACCAAGACCTTTCCCATCTGGCATCAGAAGAATAAAAATGAGCTCTGTTCTGTTACAAATGGTTTTACTGTCTTAAAAAGCAGTTCCTCAGCTTGAATATTCAGGACACAGACCCTCTCAGGCTTCCTGATGAATAAATACTGAAAAATGAGATGCTTTATTGACTTGTTTAAAGCAAAGGGATGTCGTACTTGCATCGGCTATCTACGGTTTATGAGACAGCTTGTCTAACAGCTCATTGGTTTCATTCTTCTCTTTTAGCACATCTAGTTTGATGTGACTCTGATCCTTACTGTACAGTGGAAATTCTGTTACAGTCACTCTAGAGCAATTACCTGGAGAAACTCAGTACTGCTAAGTCCTGTGCCTATGGATTGGGGCAGCAGTTTTCACCTGCACTTTCTTTTGATCATTAACCACTTAAGCTGGTAGTTAAGCATTTGACATTGAGCTGTCATCACAAAGCTGGTTTATTACATGCCCTTAGCTTTATTTTTGCCTTCTAAATCCATACATGTTTATGTCCAGGTTTTCTAGTGTTCCTGAAAAATCTTCCCTTTTCTCATTCTGCTTATAGAAATGGGGCTGATTTAGTTGTTTGTAACTAATGTTGGAGCTAATACAAAAGCATGAGTAGGCTTAAGCCTGTTCCTCTAGCCTGGGGTCTTCTAGGAGAAAGGGTTCTTTTCCTGCTAGGCCTGTCTGACACTGGGCAGGGCAGTGATATACTAACGGGAGCTGTGAGAGTTTTGTAAGAGAAAAGTTCGTCACAATATAAGATCTGAATTCAATAAAGTAGGTTTTTTCTCCAGTTCCTGTGGCTGCTTGAAACACTGAGACCACGTGTTTACCTTGATGTTTAAGAGGAGTTGAATGTCCAAAAGTGGTATGTGGAGATCTGCAGTTCTTAAGCAAATTTCTTATTTTGGATGTTGTTTTATCTTGTATTTGGTGCCTTAACTCTGTACAATCTAAGCTTGTATACACTATACCACACATAGTTGAATAGTGAAGTGTACTTCAAAAGAACCCATCAAGCCTAGCCTACAGAAGCTGTTGCAGACTAAAGCCTTCCCAGCGAGAGAGTTCTCTTACATGCTCAATTGATAATTCATTGATAAACACAAGTTGCAAGAATTTAAAGAGCATATAAAAATTTTAGCCACGGATTGAGACTGAATTTATCTGATTTCCAACTTCAAAGGTTTCAGGCAATAAGATAATTAAAGGTACAGTCTCTTCTATGGTGTGTACATAAACAACATCAAAATGTTTTATAGCTACTGAGAAGTGCATGTTTGTGAAAAACCTCTGGACTGTTATCTCTACTAGAACAAATCACACTAACTCTACAGGCATTAACTGAATGTAATTGGCTATCCTTCATTCACTGGTACAGGGGAGTTGGAATGAGTAATAGTTGCAATTAATATTTAATTCGAAAATAGCGCGTGGACTTCAGCCTCATTCCTGCCTTTTACGTGGATCTAGAAGCTCCAGGTGCCTTATGCTGCTTTGGCGTTTGCAAGGTGGAGCGCAGCTTCTACTTCAACACACACACTTGCTGAATGCATCTGGGCCTGGTAGAATGGACTGAGGCAAGAGAGAGAGAGAAAAAAGATGAAGCTAGAATGTCCTTTACAGTCTTCAAGGTTAAGCATTATAGATAGAAAGTGGGAGGAAAAGTTGCACTGCCTTTTCCAAATCCATTAATACAGTCTGTGGTAAAATGAGGAGGTTTACGTCTACTGTGGTAAGCCAGCAGCCTTAGTGTACTGAGAGCAGGAGGAGGTGGTCTTATTTTTCTAATAGTCTATCTAATTTCTGATAGGAGGTTTAAGTTACCTGTATAGCAGGCTAAAAGCTGCTAGGGATGCTCCAGAACATGAACTTTTACTGTTCAATAAATGAGTCCAAGATGGAAGGTTTTCCAGAGAAGGAACAGCAGACATCCAACGAACAAATTCTTTTTCCTGATAACAGCCCTTTCCAGAATAGGGAGCCTGCTCCAGGCAGTGTATACACCATGCAACTGAATTTTGGGAGGAAAAGGAATAATGGGCATTTCCCCCGAAGGAATACCAGTAACTTGTTTCTACACTGCCCGCAGTATTCCACACAACTTGCTTTTACACAGAACAGCATGACCACAAGGGAAAGCAGACACTGCTTCCATAACTACATGCTGTAATGTACGTCTTACAGGTCACCAATACTGATGTGACTAGTTATGACAAAGTAGGGTCATCTTACCACAAAAGTGTATTTTGACATTTTATCCGCTTCTGTTTTTTTAAGCTGGGGGGGAGTTAATTATAGCACTCAACTGTTTCAAAGGGAGTAGAGCAGAAGGTAAGTTTTAACTTCAAACTTCGAAGCTGCTACAAATAAGTTGATTAACAGTGTTCCATGGAAACAACCTGATGTACTTATTTTTTTTGTGCTCATTTCTATGTTCTTAGGAAAGCACAAGCTTGTCTAAGCGTAATCAATACAAAGTTACTCAGGGTACTATGTCATCTCAGCAGTGGACACTAACTGCATCTTAACAGGCACATATAAATCCAGCTTAATTAAGAGGAACAGAGCATCTTGGCAGGTTTTGCTTCACTACTGGCACTGTTAAAATTTAATGATCTATGCATACAGAAATGTGTGTGTTTCTGCACTCCCAGCAGAACCTGTAGTTCTGGAAGAGCATTCTGTAACATAACAAAGGCAAATGTAGTCAGTGTAGGTGACACTATTCTTCTTTCCTTATTTCCACAAAGACTGTTTATAAGCAGACAGAAGGTGACACCGCTCAAAGCAAGAGTAACGGTGGGCTGAAGAACAGCATTCAGAGCAGTACAGCTTTTGAAAAGTTAGTGACTGCATGAATCGAATTATGAAAATTCTGATTTGCTGTACAGATTATTTCCTGTGTTTTCAAACTAGTATCACTGCTTCCCTACTCAAAATACCAGGATAAAGACAAGTATAGTTTTCTAATAACAGCTATTGCATGGAAATATACTGGAAGAGAACAGAGGCTGTACTGCAGAGAGCATATTCAACTACAGAGCCATTCTCTGGGCAATGCTGCATAATTTAAGAGTGGGTAAATATGCCTTCAGGGACAACAGGACACAGAACAGATGTTTTATAACAAAACAAAAAACAAGAAACCACAGGAAAAAAGCCTCGAAGCTTTGTCCAGTCATACATTTATTCTTCCCTGGAAAAGGGACAGGTACATTCATACGCGCTTAGTGAGTTACACATCAAAGGTCCTTGAGGACAGTATTTTAAAGCTAGTCTCCTTTTGGACAGAAAAGGGAGAAAGTTGACTCTGTCTTCCAGTTCCAAAGTGCAGTGTCTTATTTCTGATCCTAACCCTAAGTCAATATTTATTGATCAAAATGACTAAGCTTTTTAGGTTGATGAGCTCTCTACGAAGCAAGTCTGTTCTCTCAAGCCTCTGCAGGGGCCAGCAACTGGTGCTTAACTACTGCTTCCACTCCAGAATGTCACCCGTCCTCCAGCTGTCCCAGAGCCATTCTGGGACACTTGCACTTCTAAGAGAACAACCCTGCTGTGAGGGAACTGTCAAAAGCACTGAAATACTGCAGCAGAGCAAGTCCCAGTGGGCTGTAGGCTTTTTAAAGTCCTGTCCAGTTCTTAGTGACAAAGTTGAGCATGAAACCTGTGCTGCCAAATGTACCAGCCCCTCAATGAGAAGGACATCTGTGGGAAGCAGTCCCAGAAGTGGAGGTTTTGAGGAGAGGCTGGTGTTTTCCGAGTCCAACTCATAAGCTTTTTCTTCTTTTTTAAAATGGTTGAGGTCCCACCCACCAAAAATCAGCATCAGTCAAATCAATTAAAACAACTGCTGCTAATTTGGGCTACAGCATTCCCCTTGTATAACCCATACTACCACCCCCCATCCATCTAAAGAATTCTTAAGCAAACTATCTTCAGGAGGCAGAGCCCTGCTAAGAGCCTGCATACCAGCAGGCAGACAGGCAATCTGGCAGTGCAGTATGATGTGACTTCTCTGATGACAATTACTTGTAACAGACGAGGAAAAGACAGAGGCAGTGCTTTGGGGCAGTGTTTCATGCTCAGCAGGTTTGTAGAAGGAAGGAATGCAATTCTATAAATCACTTGTACTGTATTTCTGTTTCTAGACTTGAATGAGTTTCACTTTTCCTTTGTGGGTCAGCATAGTAAACATTAAAGAAAAGGTCTATTTTTCTAAGTCTCTTTCACCGATAGAGGTCTGACCCGCAGCCAACAGATGGATTTATTTATCCACAGAGGACAGAGAGTGTTTATTTTTACACTAAGATTGGATATGGCATTGAATTAAAGTATGATCTTTGAACTATCTAAACCTTGAATACTATGAACAAATTCCACAAATGAGTAATATGGTGGACAATTCCATCTTTCTTCCCAATAAATCTCTCAAAAAAAGTTACCAGAATTAAACTTCCAAATGAAGAGATCCTTGTGGTCTAATTACAGTCTACTTTCAAAATATTTAAAGATTTCTCCCAATTTGTCATCTGTAGAGAACAATGACGATGAAACTATTCCTGACTATACTGTAAATAAAGCAATTTCAAATGAAGTAATTTGGTGACAACCTTAGCTATTTATAGCTTTAAAAATGTAATCTGAACATTCAAATTGTCTTAATTTGGTAGCAGTTGAGTGGGAAGAAAAATAACTGCACACTGAATTTTCAGTTGAGCTGTATCTACTCACTAGCCAAAAAAGCCTACAAATGTAACATACACGGGATGCTCTGTGTACAGTCAGTTGCTTCCTCACGTGACGCTGTACCCGGTACACTCTGCTTCATTTGGCTTCTGTGTTGTGGTTTGTACGCCAGCCACTGTTATTAACTGTGCACAACACTGAGCTCTGCACTGTAACCTCGGTTCATTTGCCACTGGTTGTAACCCAATGCTACAGACTTCTCTGTATATAAAACCGTAACCATGTCCCATTTGCTTCCAACAGCACACAATAAAGGCTTATCTCTGTAAACAGGAATCATGGCCTTATGATTGGATTGGGGGTTGTTGTTTACAGTGAGGAAACTGGCTTTAAGGTTTTTTGAAGCCTGGGAAGCCAAACCACCGAAGTCCGTTCTCCTTCAGTCAGGTGATAGGCTCAGCAAAAAGGGGAGACAGGACTCCTAGGGCTGCAGGGATGATTATTAATCAGGAATGATTAACAGCAGAGTTGTGACTTTGAGATGTAACCATAAAGCCCATGTGCGCTGTAACAAGGGGAATGCATTCCTTCACAAAGGTGGCAGCGAATGAAGTAAACAGGACTGAAACTGCAAGGGCTGTGCACACAGATACTGCCGGGGGTTACCCAATGGAAGCGGCCGCAGGAGAGCCCAGAGAAGGCTGTGATGAGACTAGCCAGGAAGGCAAGTTGTACTTTGGAATGAAAACTGGGCATTTCCAAGTATTTGGCTGATTAGAAAACTGGATGCCTCGTTTCTTAAAAGATAAATTACATACATAAAGAATGAGTAAGTTTAAGAGAGAAACTCTCATTTCCGTGTATTCCCTAAGCATTTAATTCCTTATCTCTGTGGTCCCAATCTGTCCTCTGAGATCTGAGGCAAATCCAAGCAATTTCCTTTTCCAGAGGCACAGAGGGCAGGAGTTGACGATACCATGAATACTGTGTGGTGGCTGTTTGCTTGAGGCTGCAACTCACGGTAAGATTTACTGGAATATACAAGTACGCCCAGTTGCCTGGAGTTACAGAACAGTTTTACTCTAGAAGGGAAGACGGAGAAGCCCTTCCATCACATGCTCTTACCATTCTTCAGAAGTAGTTTTTTCTGGTCTTTAATTCAGTATTTCAAGTCTAAGTGCAGAGGTCATTAATCAAGTTCAGAGGAGATCAGTCTTGAGGAAGGATAAAAACTGCTGTGAGCTGACTAAAGTTGAGATTGGTCTTAGTAAAATGAGATATATGGAACTCACAGCTCAGCCTGTATGAGAACAGGAATGAGACTTGGTGTAAAACTTTTGCATTCCACAAAAGTGTGCAGCCAGCTGAGTCTGCTGTTGTGCAACAAACAAGTCAGTTATGTACATAAGAGCTACTGAGGGACCACTATACCAAAAACTACTAAACCAAGCGTCACTTAAAATTCAGAGCTGCATCAAATACTCAGCAAGGAAGAGCCATAAAGAACTGAACATAGCCATTAAGAAAACATATTAAGACTTGGCTGAACTCGAGGTCAGTTTTACTCTGTGTATCAGCACAATACCATACCTACATACGTGCTTAACATTAGCTTGCTAACATTCCAAAAGCTACCTCAGGATTATCATCTCAGAGGTGCTGAGAAGGCTGACAGCTCCTCAGCAGTAGCCTGGCAACTGCTGGTCAGCAACAGTAATGAGATGTGCTGGGCCGGCTCCAGGAGCTGGCTGACGTTCCGTGGCCTCACAGGAATGAACAAGGCTCAGGGAGCGGTGCACAGAGGGAGTCACACACTACCGAGTCCAGACTGATCGAGGAGGTTGGCATGGCCTTCCTTCTTCACTGGGGAACTGCCTGACATCTCCTACGCAGTTTGACTCCTGTCCTGCTG
>NW_010406695.1:2450-6142 GCF_000710305.1 Buceros rhinoceros silvestris | reverse complement strand
ATCTCCGGGCAGTTACCCAGTGTCTCGCTTCGGAGCACAGGGAAGCTGTGATGTGTGGCCCCTTGTACTCATTTCTGTTACCACGCCTTCCCCCTGCCCCTCCACACCAACCAACAATAACCCCGTCTGTCTACTTCTTCTCAGCATACTGCAACGTCTCTCACTATCAACCTGCAGTTGAAGGCACACACTGAAACCTGCAACAGAATGCCTTCAGCATTTTCAGGCCCTTCCCAATGGTGCTTGACCCCTCTAGCCCCATCTCTTGCTGGCATGGCACTGGAGGGATCCACACAGAAGGAACCATCTGCTTAACAAGCAGGATGCCCGGTTTATCTTGCTGCAATCAATCAACATCACCTTGAAAAAGTCTATTTGATTACACAGGAAACAGGAAAAAATTACTTACTGATGTCCATGCAACTAACAAGCCAGCCTGTCACTTCCAGGTGCAAAGAACTGCTGTATCTTATAAATCTGCCCAAAATATCGGAGAACTAGCTCTAGTCTCACTTCCAATAAACACACAATAGCAAACAATGGAAATGCCATGTCGTACTGTCATTTAATTTCAGCAGCCTGATTCATCTAGTTCCCTTTTCTCCTGAATAAACAACGGATCCCAAATGCAAGGTTTTGCAACAGGCATTTGGGACACTGAGGGCTGAGAAAAGCTCCTATTTACTCAAAAGCACACTTACAGCCTTGTGTACAGCAAACACCAAACCATTCCTCATGCTGGTTTGTTTTAAGAGACTTGTAAAATGGTGAGGAAAATCAGTTCATGCAGAGTGAAAGTAGAGGTCCACTGTTAAAAGAAACAAAGCAGGATACTTAGTAGTACCTTAAACAAGGACATCATGTTTCCCAGACTCATACACCTTCCACAAGGCTGTGAGACAGTTGATGATTCTGGGTTTCCTTGCATTTAGGTTTCTGAAAACTTAGGCACATGGCGGTCTGAGCCATATCCTACTCGCCACTGGACTGGTAAGCTGGGTGACAACTATTCGCTGTTGCTCAGAGTAAAGCGTGGGATCAGTTCCTGGTGTCCACAGAGCATATAAGGAGCTAGATTACAAAACTGTCCACTGGATGCCCGCCATAGTGGTGTAAAAGTCATCCACAGACCACAGTCTGGCAAAACTACTGTGCTCTCCTTCACTCCTTCCACCAAGCTCCTTACGTCCCCAACCCCAGAGCCATCGCCGTCTCTGCTGCAGAACTCCGTGTGGGCACTGCACACTTGCTTGAGCCTTACCTCCCCTTACAGGGCAAGCCTTCAGGAAGAGAGTAATTGCTTCAGTGGAACTGTCCCCTCTGCTAAGCTGGCACAAATTCTTCATGAACAGCACCCCTCCTTCTGCAAGAATAAAGTGTCACCTCATTTAATTGCTCACAACATAATGCTGACTTTGGCTGTTTGCTACAGGATTGAGTTCCAGCAAGTCAGCTAGAAAGAATTCGTCTTTTTCCCATTTGCCCAGCTGTAAATTATCATTCCCTTTTGTGACCCCAATCCTTAGCACACTCAACTGAAAGAAACTGGAGGTGCTAACACTTTCAGGGTCTTGAATTCCTCTTCACTTTGGGTAATATATTCCAGCACATTTATTTGTAAAGCTGCAAAAAGTCTGCGTGTCCTCTTATTACAGTACTACAAAAAGGCCCGTTCTTGCTCCAGGCACAAACACAGGGCAAAAACCTAAAGAGGCCTTTGGATCTCACAAAGGGGTCAGCACAAACAACTGCTGCCTCTTACCCTTTGCTTAGGTGCTGACACGTAGCACAGATGGGATGTCCTGCTTGAGAGAAGGCAGACTCAGCCCTCTGCTGGTTGTGATTTAGTCAGAGTTGTGGGTTTTTTTAAAAAACCTGGGTAACTTCTGATTACAGTAGAAGAGGAAAGGCTAAAACAGGGCAGGACGACAAACTATAGCTCAGTAAAGCAAATCAGGCTGCCCTACAGAGCAGTTTCTACAAACTCCCGTATTACTGACACTGCAGGTCTTGAGGTAGCAACAGGATTTTTGCATTCAGCACAGAGGAGGCATGTGGGAGCTGAGTGCCACAGGTCAGTTATCCCAGGTCAAATGAGGTCCAGTGTGGATTTGAGAAAGATGCTGTCACTTGCTGAAGACACCTAACATCTGCCTGCAGCTTGGGAGCTGCAAGATCTGTGGGTGCCCTGCCTGGCTGAGGGGTGGGACTGTTCCTACACCACAGCTTTGTACTTGGAGACAGAAAGCACAGAAATCAAACCATTCCAGTGATGCCACGGTTACGAAATCTGTCCCTCACAGCTAGCTGACCTGTTCAGGAAGGGCAGTATCACAGATCCTTTGTCATTATTCCCATCCTTTGTTCTGTAAACATTATTCTGCAGATTTTGTTCTGCATATAGCTGAGGGTAGAAATTACAGAGCTCCTTAAAGGAGGCATCTGTGTACAGCATCTGATAGAAGCCCAACAGAAGGGGTCTGCCGAGACCAGGCTACAGATCCGAGCAGGTTATTCTATACTCTATTTATAATCTCTCACCTTGCTTGATAAGTACAAAGGGTGCATGGACTATTCAGGGTTGTCTGGGACAATGAACCAGCTTATTTTAATATATGAACAAATTAAAAATTACACAGCTGAAGCAAAAGACAACACCCTTTCACGCAAAAATAACAAAATTTAAAAAAACAGAGACTGCTAAGGCCAGACTAGCACACATGCAGATTAGAAAAATGCAGCAGCATAAAGGTGAAAAAAATAAATTAAAGTAAATTAAATTATTCTCACTGAGAAAAAATGAATGAAGTCTTGGACAAAATTTAGAATTTCCCAGTTATACCACCTATTACTGGCCTCCCCACTCTGTCCTAACCACAGAAATGAGCAGCACCTGGAACTTCACAGGCATTCAGAGATCAGAGCAGGCTGTTGAGCTGCTAGTGGATTCTAAAAACAGTCCATTACTGTAACGCTGAGACTGAAGGCACCCAGGAGCTCTACGGTTTGCTGTTTGCTAGCAGCAGACATCTCATCCATAATTCATACAAGTCTGGCACAGGCTTCCACAGCCCCTCTGGCATGCTGGCTTTTTCACCATACCATGCAAAAAAAACCACCTTAGGGAGATGCACCATCGTTGTCTCATAGAAACACTCCCCTTTCCCCTCCATGCTAGATGAGATCCTGTTCCACAAGTGATTCTCCATGGGATTATGCAGCAGTCCCACCATGCCCTGCCTGGGTAGGTGGAGAGCTCAGATATACACTACTCTGGTTCAGCCAGCCTTCATCCTCCTCCTTTTCCATCCATTCACTCTCATGCACCAGTCTTAAATTACCATAAATCCACTTCTCTAAACTAGCATAAGCCTTCAGGGCACAGAGGACATTAAGTCACCTCTCTTTTTCTTGTCAGCCAAGAACTGTGGTTTTCTGAGGTATTCTTAGAAGAGCTGGTAAAATCCCTTTGCTCATATCATGAAAGCTGGAAGTAGCACAGCACTCACTCTCCCCTCCACCAGTACATTACCACCTTTTCTCAGGAACAGAAATGGAATGAAATCTGCACAGTAGTATTCTTTTCCCTATATGGGACAAGCTGGCCAGATACAGTAGAAAATCCCATCAGGAGTCATTCTAGTGTCGCCTCTCAAAATTCACTTATGAACGTGGCTCTAAGGCTACTCTTT
>NW_010406695.1:0-2325 GCF_000710305.1 Buceros rhinoceros silvestris | reverse complement strand
CTCTTTCCCCTGGATCACACAGACAGCTCTATGCATTAAGAGATGCTCACAGCAGGGAGTTTAAACACGCAGCTCTGATGTATTCATGGTATACACTAACTGTACATGCTGCATGATTAGGGCTTCCGCTCCTGCCTGGTAGCCTGCAAGTCTCCTCACTGCTGCACCTTCTGAAGCCTTAAAGACCAGAGTGGTTACGATTCCCACATGAAGCACTGTAGAACCTTCCTAAAAATCCTGACATTTGTCATACAAGCTGCTGAGACGAACCTCTGCAACACCAGAACTAAGGCAGTGTGTTCACTTCTGAAAAACAACCTGTACCCTGAGTAGTTACCACCTCCAGAGACAGTCATGTATAGGGTCCCACTGCACACCAGTGGCTTGGGAGGTGAGGTCACGATAGAGCACATAGATGTTTCTCAACGATTCACTCAAAAAAGCAACAGTCTATAAAGTTTAGGGACTAGAGTCATGCTGAAAGAAGGTTTTCATGAATGAGTCCCTCCAGAACCAGCTGTACCAAGGCAACAGGTCCCTGCCCCTGGCAGCTCTGTCACACTCATGTTCCCAGACACAGCCACTGACTTCCTGGCTGAGCGGTTCGTGGAAGTGCTCCCAGCCCGTACCTTTCAGTGCAGTCTGATCATTCTGTCAGTGCTACCACACCATAAACCTGCACCTAGTAAGAGGGAACATACTCATCATTGCGCTTTTAGCAAAAACTAAAGATTTATGTCTTGTAGAGTTAGTCATCAGACAAGCAGAAACTCAGCACAGATTTGAGTGTCCTAAGGCAAAAAAAAAAAAACAGCATGAGAAGAGTACCTGCAAGAAAGCACCTGGAAGTGTTTTCTTTACCTCTTCTCTGATACACAAAGAATTAATAAGACATGTCAAGCAGACTCAGTAATACATGTAGTAAGGATACGACAGTACAAAGAGAAACATTATCTTGAAATCTGCATTTCTGGCTGGATGGTATTGGGCATCCTGACAGATTCTGTCTGTATTAGTTCCCTGCTTGAATTACCTAATTACTTAATTTTACTGAAATAGATTCTAGCTCCTTAAGAGTATTGAGAATGTTTAATCTAACATTAAAAGATCACTCAACAAAGATGATTTCTCCTAAGAACCTTGCTATTTAACATTGCTCTTTAGAAGTCTTGCAGGGTCCAGGACTTTCACAGTACCTTCTGCGGCAATACAATCTATGCCAATTTGGGCTAAACCCTTTAGCATAATTACTCAATTAAAACTAGAAGATATTTCACAAAATTGATTAGCAGACTGCTTCTGCAGTCCCCAGGGGATCATCAGATAAATCATATTCTCCGCCCATTACTTCAGGAACTGAAAAGTTCCACATACAATAGTCTTCATATAAATACGTTTGTATACATCAGATGTGTGAATGCATAAGCTGTAGTAATTCTTTTTCTACATGTTACCTACTGCACAGAAACAAGCTTCTCTTTACACATCTAGACAAGCATTACTTCAACGATTCTGACAGATAGAAGTGAATTTTTTTTCCTTATTTAAGCTGTCTGTACTTCCAGCATCAGAATACAACCAACATTAAGCAGAGCCCATAACAAGGGGGAGGAAACCATGAACTGCCTTAACCTGCTCAGCAGTTAGGGATTCGATTGGCTTCTTGTTGAGCAAAGTCTCCATGCGGAGAGGAGTACAAGGCAGCCACTCATCGCATTCTAGATCAAACAGTTCAAGGGCACACTGCTTTATTAGCTCTCACATCTCATTTCAAAGCTTTCCTCAATTCACCTTTCTGCAAAATGGTGCGAGAAATGCACAAACCTGTCAACCTGTGAGAGGCTGACACAGAAATGACACCTCCCAGAACAGCAGGTGCTGATGCTACAAGGGACGAGAACTTAGGACCTTCCTCAGCTCGAGAGGCCTATGGAGCTGTCTGCAACTGGCAAAAAACCCCCAAACAAACAAAAACCAAAAAACAAAAAACCAAGGCAATCTACATCCCATGCAAGGGGAGGGAAACTACATCTCCACAAAGACCATTAACGCACTACCAAGTTCAGCACTGCTTTCCTCGGAAATTATTATGAATCTCCAGCCATTCAGAACTCCTCTGCCCGGTGCTCTCCGGACACCAGCAAACAGACGCCGGGAGGCCTGAAGGCGCGCAGCCCCCTGAGGGGACACCCCCCAGGCACCGTGTGGGGGACGAGGGAACCGCCACGCCTCAGGAGCAGGGGTGGCTCAGCAGTTCATCCCCTCCTTCCCGGCCGGGCGGGCCCAGCTCCTCCTCTCGCCACTGCCCCGCTCCACGGCCCCTCT
>NW_010406694.1:14875-31892 GCF_000710305.1 Buceros rhinoceros silvestris | reverse complement strand
CCCGCTGCCCCAATACGGAGGGGGGCAGCCTGGCTCCTCGCCGCCGCCGCCTCTTCCCCCGGCTGCTCCTCCGGCCCCTTCCGCGGCCCTCGCACGATCTCTAGGCGTGGGGAAGGCACCAGCCCATCTAGCGTCGTCCGTTTCTCGAGGGTTTTGGGGTTGGCTCCGAGTTAGCCGAAGAACTTACTAGGAAAGAACTTGGGCTTGAGGTGTTTTTAGATGGCAGAAATCCTTGTGGCTCTATTTAGTTCTGCCTAGCTGTAACAGTGCTTATAAGGGCTTTCTGGAAACAGAGTATTGTGCTTGAAATATTTCTCTGAGAGCTAGAAAAGTGCATTTACTGCCTTCTGGTTTTTCAAGCTATATACCTATATACCAAGCTATGTACCTATATTTGCAGGGTTATGTAAATTCTAGGTAAATATTTACTTTTCCACGGAGATGTAGGTTTGTGTATTTTTGCTTGTTTTCCCATCTCTCCCCATGGATACAAACCAGCAATTTGAACTAATATGTTGTAAAGCTGGTATCATTTCCATTTCGTGTTTGCACTGCAGCAGTGCTCAGCTGCTCCTTGACGGAACAATGGTTGTATACTCAGCGCACCCTCTTTAAAGCTTTCACCATTAAAAAAATAAAACCTGCAGGAGAATATCATTAAGGCTTTTTACAATAGTACTGTGTTTGTATTTGAAGTTTCCAGTTGACTTTGGAACAGAAAGCTCTGGGGAATATTTATTGTAGTCATTACAGTGCAGCTCTACAGCAGTGTCAGCTAATAGCTGTTCATCCTGCCGGGTCACTAACATGTCCTGTGTATTTCTGTGGGGCTGCATAGATATTTTCAGGTAAAAATACTGAGAAGGAAACCTTGGTTTGAAACTGACCATCTTATGTGTTTTCTCCTCCCTCCCTCTTTTAATTCAGGTTGTAAATCATTCTTGACAATCAAATGTCCATGGCTGTTGACTTTTTTTTTTCCCTCTACCTTCTGTATGTTATCACAGAAATGAGCTAAATAGTGACTCTAGATTTCCTTCAAGAGCTGAGTACAGCATTGTTGATGGGAAGGCTCAGCAAGAGCATGAGATAACCGCATTTATTGGAGCCTAAATGATGAATACTGCATGTCAAGCGCTGGGAAATGTACAAAGCAAATCAACTGCAAAAATATCTTCTCTAGGAAATGGTTGATTATTTGTAAAATACCACGAAGCTGTTAGATCATGGGATTTTTCTTCATGGCATATAACCTCTTTGTAACAGAAGAGGTAAAATGATCCTGGCTGTGGTTAGCAATGCAGCTCTCCTGTCAAAGGAATTCCTTTAATCCCCTCCCTCCTCCCACAAGTAAAAGCAATTGCCCACTGAAATAGGGAGCCCTGTGTCAAAATTCCCCAGTTGTATTAGTTAGAATGAAGCACTCCCAGAGAGTATCTTGTTCTGATGAAATTTCTTTTGGGGAGTTGCTGCTGCTTTGTCCCTGAGCTCCCCCAGACCAACGGAATCTCCTCCTCCTCAGCCTGAACATGGGAAATCGAGTCTTGACTGGTCATTGTCCACTCCACAAGTTTAAAATCTGAACAGAAAACTTTCTGGGAAGATTTGGCTCACCCTAGAGGTCAACAAAACCTGACTGTAAGAGAAAAAATGAAAGTGGCTGCTGTATCTCATTTTCTTGATGAGACTATATGTAGTAGAAATAAACGACTTCATCACCTCCTGTACTCTTTAGCCACATTCTTCTCAGTGTTTTCTCAATTTACTGTCCCATGTTGTATTTCAGAATGTGTGTAGTGTTGGTTAAAAAAAACCATTTATTCCCCCAAAGCAGTATGCGGTGGATGCAGCTGCTGCTGAGAGTATACAAAGGTGATGCACAAAACCACCTCCCAAGCACTTTTGTTTCTGTTCCAGGCTGTACCTCTATAATGGGTTTCAGCACAGTTCAGGTAGTTCCATCGTTTTCAAACTGAGAGCGCTGTGTGTGTAACACCTGGTGAGAAAAAGACTGGAAATGCACAGGTAACGTATTTTACGTAGGTACTTGTGCCATTTCAGAAGCTTCACGCAGTCTCCCTGCCAGGGCGAAGCCCCTGTGCTGCGATCCAGGGTGAACCGCACTGTGCAGAACTCTGTGTTACCACCAACGCCCAGCTCCTGCCTTGGCTGAAGCAGTGCATAGCTGCTGCAGTCCCACTGTAAGCTAGCAACGACCGTATCTGACTGAGGTTGCTTCTGCCCACGCATGCTTACCTTGCAGAATGTTTGCATAGAGCTGCGTAAAAACACTTCCCTTAATCTGCCGTGGCAAGCAACGAAACGATTTTGGCACTAGAGTAACAGGGTGTCGGAGCTAACAGCCTTGCAGACGGATGTTGTATGTTGTATACAGACGCAGTGCTGTATGCCGCTTTCGCCGTAAAACCCTCTCAGTTATTTGTTCACCTGTCTGATAGGGCAGGGAGGTAATGGGTGGTTCTGTGCCTTTCACTTCTGTTATGTTCCATGTAGCAATTGTGGTGACCAGGTTAAATCATTTCACTGTCCTGATCTGTCAGGAATCCAACCTATCAAAAGCCCAAACCAAACAAAAAAAAACCCCAAAGCTATCCTGTCAGTTATTGGAGGCACCTCATCCTTTGGTTACATGGGCTTCTAGCTCTGGTCTGCAACTGGGGCAGAATAGTGGGGTCAAGACTAAACCTTTTGGTTTTGGCTCACTGTTCTGCTGAACTGGAACAGAAACCATAGCCAGCAGGCTGCAGGCTCGTCCCCCAGTACAAGACTCAGACTGATGCAATGACGTGGCCTGCAGCAGAGGGGCTGCCAAGCACCAGGCGTGTTTGTTCTGCCTGTGGAAGGCTGAGGAATGATCTGCTTGTTGTCTGCAGCTACCCGATGGGTATTTTGGAGAAGGTGGAGCTAGAGTCTTCCCAGGAGTGCATGTTGAAAGGAGGATAAATTAGTGGTTACAAGTTACAGCAAGGTAATTTCTTACTGGATTTGAAAAAAATAATAATTAGAATGGTGAGGTACTGGGGCATGTTGTTGAGAGGCTGAGAACTGCCGTTCTTGGACGTGTCCAAGATATTACTGGAAAAAGTCCTTGAGCAGCTTCACCTAACTTTGGCTTTGTGTTGGGCAGGAGGTTGGGCTTAAGCAACTTCTAGACCAGCTTCTGTGAGATATGGTTCTGTTGGACAGTAGTTGGGATGCGTGGGGCTGCCAGTTTGTGTGAAGTGATCAGCTTGTCTTCCCCTGGAGCTCTGACAGTTTGTGTCTCATTTCTGTCCTAGTCCAATAGGTTGCTTGGTTGGTCCTTTTTAATCGCCCTCATTTGACTCAACTGAGTTAGTGAATGGAGGACAGAAGCAAAAATGGCTTGACTTTGTTCAACACCAGCCGTGTCAGTTTATCTGGCCGCAGTAGTTAAATTTAATTTGTATTGTGTATCGAGGTTGAAATGAAAACCAGAACTTCTGTGTATAGTTTGCAAATGTACCACCACCTTCCTTTTGTCTCTCAGTTGAGGGAAGAGCTCAGCTAATAGATGCGACACTGAGTGATGGCCCTTTTTTTAGGGTCAGATTGGTGGCCTTTTCTGGTAGATCTTTTTTTAGGAGGAGTCTTCATAATTTTTTTTTTCCAATTCACTTCTAAAATTAGTGACTCGTGACTAAGGTATGTTTATTTCAGATGACCTGAGTTCTGGCTTTCTATAAAGGTTTAGCTTGGGGCATGAATAACTATGTAGACTTCTTCTTTTCTGTTTATCCCCCATTTGTGGCAGTCTTCTATTCCCTGGTTTAAGTTTCTCTTTATACAGAGAACTGAACAGGAGAGCTGCCAAATGGTTCAGTGCCACAGGCTATCTGAGAATCTCAATCTGAATATTTTGTCAGTGGGAGCTGTTGGGTGGATGCCTGACTGCCTTTTTTTTTTTTTTTGTCTGACCACTTAGTTGTCCAAATGGATTTGGGCTCCTATTTTGTTTTAAATCTTAGCATTTTTATTAGCAAAGGTAACCGTACATAGTCTTGTACTACAGAAGTTACATTCTTTAAAATTAGGGGTGTTTATGACCTGGGAAAGATAACGTAACACATTGGATGTTACGTGTTGTTTGTTCCTATGAGCATATTGGAAACAATGGAAAGACTTTAAAAAATGCTGAAGTTCTGAAGTGTTTCTTCTGTCAGTGTTAGATTTGGCAGTGGTTCAGGAACGATTTGCCAGGAAAGGAGTAACTCTTAACATCCTTCTTGTGAGTCCCGTGATTTTCCTGCAAATGTTAAAACCCTGTTGTAGGGCTTAGAAAGGGAGAGCTCACTTTGAAGTGAACCGAAGGTAGTTTTGTTCCTTCCTTTCGTGAGGCAGAATGTGAAATGGCTACAGGTTGAACTGTTGGCCTGTAAGCCATTGTTTTTATACAGGTATAAAAAACTGACAGTAGATTTTCTTCTGCCTTGGTGGGTGTTCAAACTCAAGAAAGGACAGTGGTATCACTTCTGTAATAATGCATGATAAATTCTGACAGGTTTTGAATTGGTGTTCTGGCTATCCACAAATCTTGCTCAAGTAAATTATTACAGTCTTTCCCAGTTGGATTTTCCTTGGATATGTTATCAAATGTGAGTGTTATCACTCAACTCCACAAAATCATTTTTATTTTAAATTTTTTGAATCCAGTTGTGGAAGAAACCATATTGGAGCTGGGTGGAGGACCAGAATCCTTAAGGCAGATTACTAAGCTAGAGAAAACTCCCCAAATACTGAAGGCAAGAAATTTTTTTCACCTCTTCTTTGTATATTTTCCAAATAGCAGCTGTGTTCCTGGCATTAAGTAAGATCTCTTAGCCTATACTCCTGTTATGGCATCTTTCAGCTTTGACTGTTTGACAGTTTCTATGCTGCACACGTGTATAAACACATGAAGATAACTTCAAAGGACTGGTGTTGACTTGCAAGTCGTGTTTACTTGTAAGATGGTGCATATGAGTAAAGCCTGAAAACAGAATATTCACAGAACCACAGACTGGTTTGGGTTGGAGGGCTCTGCAAAGCTCACTCAGCCCAACCCCCTGCAGGGAGCAGGCACATCTGCACCCAGAGCAGGGTGCTCAGAGCCCCAAGGGCCAACCTGACCTGGAATGGTGCCAGCAGTGGGGCTTCTGCCACCTCCCTGGGCAACCTGGGCCAGGCTCTCACCACCCTCAACCTAAAAAAAGCCCTTCTTCCTTCTCTCTGGTCTGAATCTCCCTCTCTTAGTTTAAACCCATCACCCTTAGTTTAAACCTGGCCCAAAGGGTCCTCCTGTAAAGTCCCTCCCCATGTTCTTTTATTTTTTTACAGTGCTTTGATAGCAATTCTGTAACTGTTTCTTTTCTATAGCCTGGTTTTTTTCCCCCAAAACGTCAGTAGAAGGTGGAAATAGACACCCTCAGTATCTTTCTGGGCTTTTATTTACAACTCTGCATTTGCTGTTTTCCTTCTTGTTACTGTTTTTAATTCAGACTTACTGCAACATCAACAAGAATGAACTGGAAAGCTCTGTCAAATCTGGCTGTAGTTTCATGAGAGAAAACTCAGAGTGTCAGGCAAATATGGCTATGTTCTTTCATTTTTTGGTTTTCTTTTGGGTTTTTTTGTGTGTGTGTGCACAGCACTTACATTTGAACGAGCCATTGCTATAGCACTGTCAGAAAGTAGAAGTGTGCTTGCAGAGGATTAGCTAACAAAAGTGTGCAAATTGTTCCTCCCCAATATATTCTTGGTAACAGCTGTATTTGAGAATTTTCTCATTTAAAAAATGGCTTTTTTGATCTGTTTTTAGTAGCATATAAACTGAATAGCATCAGAGGAAGCCTTTCTGGTGGGGAGGATAAAATAAAGATAATAAGGTAAATGTAATAAAGATGAGATCAGTTATGGCAACTCCCCATTATAACTGTTGCATGGTGTGTCCTAGTACTGCACTGCAGAAATCACGATTTCAGGAGTTCCTTGATTCCCCATAAACTATTTTCCTTTTACTGTTGCTGTCAGTGTCTTGTAAAGCTCTTTATCTGCTTTTCAGTGGTAGCTGTGTATAACAGGCGTTTCAGACAATTATTTGTCCTAAAAGCGTAACAGGGGAACAGTCCCAAGTGTTAAATGGGCTTTTCTGTTTGTTTGGTGGCAAGCTATCCCTTGTAGCTCATCAAAATGCATCTGACTTTGGATACAAAGTTAGAGCTTAAGCTTAAACTTCCAACATTCATGGCCATGTGAAAGAAGGTGCTGGAAGACCCGTGGAAAAGTATTGTATCCCTTGCCATAGGGCTAGCGTGAATTGAAGATCTTTCTCTGTACATCGCTGATCAACTTGTCTTTGTTGTGTCCTTTCAAGCTGATGAAGGCTGAAATCTTGTTCTGCCTCCTCCCAGTGACAGACCTTTGAAAGTCACAGCTGTCACTCGAACAGAAGGGTATCACTTCTCCCTGCCGGTGTGTTTCCTCTATCTGCTGTAACATATTCTGTATCTTTAAGAGCAGCTTGATGATGCAGTTTTCAAATGATCAGGTATCTCTTTTATTGTCTTCCCCACCCCCGGCCCTTTTTTCCCCTGGAGGCGGGTAATAGGGTTCTGAAGCTGCTTTTCAGTTTGTCAGTTCTAGGATCGAGTTACAAGCAGCGTGGTAAGAATTAACCAAACTGCTGCTATTTTCCAGTATCTAAGATTGTTCCTCTTGAGATAACTTACAAATATTTTGCTACAAGGAAGAACTATGAGCAGGTCTCAGCTTATTTAACAGAAGCCAGCACACCCCTCACAACCAGCCAAGAGCCCACCTCCCCCAAACCAGTTTGCTGGACTGTGGGTGTACAAATTGCAGCGTACTAGGTTCTGTTGACAAAGAGATAAACCTTGCCCCTGAGGGAGCAGGCAGGCGAGGAAAGCCCACAAGCTCTTCCCCCATCAGAAACACTTGAATCTTTAAGCTTTTTGAGCTCTATCTTGAAAAATATTGGGGGATTGCCCCCTCTCCCTGCCGGGTTGGCTCGGGTTGGCTCAGGAAACATGAAATAACCTGAGGCCTTTTTATGCCTTGGCAAGAGTTAGCAGTCCTGTTCAGGGACACTACGGGGAGTTTCTGTTTTGGGTCACACATGTCTTTGTCCCACGTCAGCATTGTTTCCTCCTTGTGTTCTTCACTCCCTTCTTCAATTTTGGGAAAGGCCAAGACCCTTGTAGTCTGCCTTGGGTTTTGGCGCTTTGACAGCCTAAAACTCATTTAATCAGATCACTGGATTATCCTATAATATTCTAGTTTATTAGAGAAAGACATCCTGTACTTTATAGAACTTGAGAATTTCTGGGTCTCACCTGATTTCCAGACATTATGCACAAGCAAATTATATTACAGCATCTTGAGTTCACCCTTGCCTGGGTGGTTTTGGTTTGGTTTGGTTATATGGGTTTTTTGGGTTTGTTTTTTTTCTTTTGTTCTTGCCTCAGAGATTCTTTTTCTTCCTAAATAAAGATGAGTTAGGTTATGGAGATGTTTTTATTGCACTAATGGCAGGCATCTGCTCAAGTGACTGCCGGAATATGATGGCGTGCTTCTTTGATCAAGATTTAGTTTTGTTGCTTAGATCTTTCTAGTTGTGTTTTCTTTTTAAATATAAAGAGCTGTAAGCTTGTTACTGAGTTGTTGTGTGGCTCTGTTTAAGTATACTCAAATATTTGTTCTATTTTAGGTTTGGGAATACACTACTGAGAGAAGGAATGTGCAAGAGTACTGCTTCTATTCAGCAGAACTTCTGTTTACACATAGTCTTTTATTTCTCCTTGCTTTAGTAACTTCTGTTGTTTTATCTTGTGACTCTTGTGGAGCCAGCAGAACCAAGTCAGACTTCCTAATATTCCTCATGTGCTTGAAAGCTGTTTCCTGACTTGCAGTCATGCACACGTCAATAAATCACGTGATGGGAGTGCAGGGACCTCTCTGGAGTACTTACTTGCTGCTGCAGAATCCTGCACTGTTAATGCAGTGCTGAGCCAGTAACCCTCACCTGAATCAGAACTGGGATTGCTTCCTGTTTTCACTGAATACTCTTGGAAACTCTCCAGTGCTGAAATCTACCTGCAATCCGAGTGTCTCACATTCCTGGCAGACAGGGAATGCTGAAGTTCCAGTAAGTCACCAGTGGGCTGAAATTTATGTCTGCGAGGCATAAGGAAATTCAATGGCATTCTGGTTCAGTGGAGGCAGAATGGTTCCTGTTATGCTGAAAAAAGGCCTACCTGGAGAGCAACGCGTCAGCGGCGTTGTTGTTACATATTTAAGGTATGAGAGTATTCCATGGAATGCTCCGCTTGGGGAGGTTTGTGAGTCAGGCAGCAGTTGGTCACTTGAGCACGCACCTAGATGAGACTGGGTTTCTTCAGAGCCCAGGAGGGGTTCCTCTGCCATCAGACCCTCCTCTCGTCGAATCTTTGAGCAGTGCTCTGCGTAGGCTGTATTCTGTGTCAGGAAGATGAAAACACAGAAACATAGGAGATAAAATATCTGACAGCCTTATATGGAAGTCTTTGTGGCCTTCCCCTAAATGTCACAGTATTGATTATTATTTTATAAATAGTTGTGTACCTTATTTAGGAGGAGGAGGCAGCTGTTCTGTAGCCTAGGACAGTAGGTAACAATATGTAGCTGCAGTTTTGCCTGTGTAATTTTATAAAATACATGTCCCGTATCTGAAGTCTTAAATCAGCTTTAGCGTGAAGCTACCAATGTTAAACGTTTTGCTGGATCTTTTATTTCTCTGTTAACCCTGGTCCTCACTTGACAACTTAATAGAATCCAGATGATTCTCAGTGTAGAGAGGGACAGAGGTTACCTGTATATTTGAACTCCTTTTTCTGTTTTTCTGTGGTTAAAATAAAAATTCTATTTGCTTCTTTGGGTAGGAAATGAAATACCAAAGTGAAGGGAACACGCAAAGATGCTCTCTGTTCCTTTCCCTTGAATATCCCAGAGAATAATAATGGAGCAGCAGTTACTTAGGGTAAACAATAATTCATAGTGTAGCTGTAAAATTTATTTTAGCCTATTGGTAAAAGATGTATGTTACAGGGTGTAGTAATGTATACCACTGAAACAGCTCTACTTGCACCTTTTTTCAGAGATTTTTTTTTTTTTAAGTTTAAATATTATTAATTAGCAACAAACAGGACAATGTTGGAAAGACAAAATATATTCCTGCTATGATCCATGCTTCATGCAGAGCATGAGGAATTTTACTCGAGATTGTTCAGGGATTTCAGGACAAAAGGAACACACAGAAATGCCTACCTCAGTGCGCTGTAACTGCTCCGAACTGTGCTAGATCCAGGATGCCTTTACCAGTCTGGTCCCAGTGGAGAATCCTGTGCAGCCGTGGGTGAATAGTCTGTCACTGATAACTCTTTAAAGTGTATTTCCTATCTGAATTTAGATGAGATTCAAATGGCAGCTGCTGCCTCTTGTGCCTTCAATAAATAGAAAAAGCTGTGTCAGGGGGCTTGAGATTTTTTCCTCTCCCCCCCCCTTTTTTAGTAGTTGTTCATATGCAGCTCTTGCAAGGGCATGTTCTGCAGCAAGTGGGCACTGATAAGCTTGTGTAATACTCCCCCCCCCCCCCCTTTTTTTTTTTTTTGTTAGAAGTCTCATTAAAGCAACAATGTCAAGTATCTTAAGTTTCTTGCAGCAGGGCAAGCTTTCCAGAACTAAAATAAACATGAGATTTTCAAACCCATTATTGAACAATGTAACTATCACAAATGTGATGCTCATAGTGTCTCTCAGTGTTGGTGAAAAAGCTTCTCGAGTATTCTTTATGCCGCTCAGGAGCACAGACAGTGAAGTCCAAACTACTTTCTCTGCTTCCCAGGATAAAATAACTTCTTGATTGTAGTGTATTTTGTGATAAAGTCGTATCTCAGAGTCTTCTCCCACTCCAACTATGTCTAATTGGCTAAAAACCAATTTCTACCCGTTTTTTTCCCCTTTGCCTCTTCTTCCCTGAGCCTTGTGCTCACCCCTGTGAGGTGAGATGTCTTTAGTGAGTGCAGCAGAGAATGTGCTCATCAGGTCTGTCTTGGAGCACCCTGTTCATCCACAGCTTGCAGAATGATGTTTTGACTTCAGCGTATTCAAATGTGTGTCTGAAGGAAGGCGTCTCTCAGGTCAGTGTACATCAGCATTGTTGGAGTTCTCAGCAGGCTGAACGGGTGGGTGCTTTTCAGCTCGGGTGGTATAGCACACCTCTGGTGCCTGCACATCTTTGGTGACACAAACCTCTCCCTGGCTGAAGAAGCAGTGGATTTAATGAAGTCCTTTTTTCCAGGATACAGCCCTTCTTTTATAGTAATTTTTCAAAAAGGTGGTTTTGCCATATAAAATGGACCTGTTCCAGACCGTGAACCCAAAGACTTCTGCAGTGTTCCTTCAGAACCTTGATGAGGGCACCAGAAGTCCTGTGCAATTCAGATAAGAGAACTGGAGATTTGAATTCATGCTTGGTAGTCTCCTCTGAAGACTTTTTTGGGGATGTTTGGTTATTCTCCATACGTGCTATCCCTGTTTCACAGGAATGAGGTTGTGTTCTGGAAAATATGGATGGGCCTACTGGGAACCAAGCTTTAGATATTTTTATTTACATAGCCCTGTATAGATTATTGTCAGCAGCTGGACTCCCCAAAGGATGCAGAGATCTTTTGCAGCGTTCTGAGCCGCCCCATCTGCTTCCTATTTGAGCATCCTTATTGTAGTCACTTTTTCCTAAAGCGGTATTGATAAGTCATAACCAGACCAAAGGAAAATGTTTGGTGATACATTTTAATAAAATCCTGGTGTTGATTAAAGTATGACTAATCAGTCAAGTATTACTAATCAGAAAATAAAGTATGCATTGTGTTTTGTTATTGCTAGGGATTACGTCAAGAGGAGCCTAAATGCAGGGTTTAGCGTATAAATGCAAACGCTGTTCTCCACTATCTCGATATTCACTGCCTGAATTTCATCTAAATGTAGTCCCTTTGGTAGTCAGTGCCAATATTAGGATTTAATGGTACTTGACCAATTCTTTCATTTTGCTTTACAATGGAGGACACAAATGCAAATTCTGTGGTTTGTATGTTTCAGCACAACTTAAACAGATTTTATTGAACGGGGCAAGAGTTCTGTGCTTTTGTGCCTCTGATGCCAACAGGATTTTGGTTTCAGTGCAGGCCATTTAATAGAATATGTGCATTTGTGTGGCTCCAGGGAGAAAAAAAATGTTCGACTCTGTGCCAGCTGCTAACTTCTGGACCTTAAGATTTCCATGTTTTTAAATAGTTCTCATTGCTGACAACTAAAATGCATGATGACCTTCAACTGTTTTCTGTTTGGAAGATCCAGTAGGGGAGAACTTTCAGACTGTGAGTGTTCCATGTGAAAAATGGAGTTAGGGCAGAGACGTAGGTGTTTATTTTGCTTTTGGGGAGGGACATTTCTCAGCTAATGAAGTGTTTTTATGATTTTTAGAAGAAGGTTAATTGTAAGGATTCTTAATACTTAAGGTCTGTTTAAACTGCTAAAAATGTCTAGCTGTGTTTGTCGTCTTATATCTAAATGAAAAAGTAATTTTTCGAGCTCCAGCACATGTTGCTCTGGTTCCCCCAGGAGCATTATTTTACTCTCTTGAATGTTAGAGTTTATCTCACGTAATTTTCTGCAGGAAAACTTACGTACCTGATGAGTCTGCTCATGGTGAAGGCCTTTAACTCTTCAGGGAGGGGTTTGTGTCTGAGGTGTCTCCTGATTTCCTTAAAGATGCTGTCACATGTCCATGTGTTCAGAGCTGTCGAGATGATGGCTCTGACATAATGGTTTGCTGAAGGCAGTGATCTGCTTGGAAGGGTTTTCTCATTCCCGACTATGTGTTCCTTGTCAGAGGTTAGCAGCCCACGAGCTGTGCTCAGTATGATTCTGTGTGGCTGTGTGGGTTTGCGTGGCAAGGGTTTGGTAGCAAGGGTGGCTGCTGTGAGAAGCCGTTCAAAGCTTCCTTCATTTCTGATAGAGCCAGTGCCAGGAGGCTCCAAGATGGACCTGCCTTTAGCCTAGCCCATCAGCGACAGTGGTAGCACCTCTGGGATAACATTTAAGAAGGGGGGAAAGTGTTTTAGGAGTCGGGTTTATTTCTTATTATGCTACTCTGGTCTGATGGGTAACAATTTGATTGGTAATAAATTAATTTCCCCAAGTCAAGTCTATTTTGCCCATGATGGTAATTGCTGAGTGATCTCCCTGTCCTTATCTCAACAGAGGAGCCTTTTGTTCTAATTTCTCTCCCTGCCCAGTTGAAGAGGGAAGCAATAGAGCAGCTTTAGAGGGTACCTGCTGTCCAGCCAGGGCCAACTCACCTCACTGGGGTTCAAAATAAAAATGAAAGAAACTGAATGTTAATCCTACACATGCTCACAGAGGTGTAAGTCAGTGCGGTTTTGGGATGTTATTTGCTCTTGATAGTATCTTGATAGAGTCCAAGATCACGGGAATGCAAAACAGCAGAATTCTTTTTTTTTTTTTTTAATCTTAAGGATTCCTAAAAATGTTTCTCACCGTTCAAATTACTCTGTAAAAAGACAAACTGAAGAAATACTTGACCTTTTGCAGGAATCTTGGGGGAGGGAGAAGAGGATCACCTATCAGAATGCGGTCTGCTACATCCTGTGGCACAGGCAGAAGCTAGATGGAGGAGCTTTGGGTTGGGAACCTCCAAAGTTGAGGTAAACAAGTTGAGTTCTGGATCTCTCCAAGCAAGCAGAAGTACTTGTTAGAGAACTGTTTCGGATCCGTGGGGAGCTGTGGGATGTGGTGAAAGGAGTCGCTGCCCAGCGAAGGCTTTAGCCCAGGTGTTTTTTGACAAAGCTTAGTAAGTCAGATTGACTTCATCTCTCCATCCTGAATGAACCGTCCGGCTTTCAGGCATCACCAGTGCTGCAGGCTGATGGGTTTGCCTTTGAGGGTGGCCTCCTATATAACCGCTTTTGTGGTAACAGCGAGCTGATACCAGGTTCCTTTTAGCCCCCAAGTACGGACAGTCAGCTGAGACTTTCAGCTTCTACTGGCTCATTGGACAGCTGAGAGGAATCCTGTGGCTTCACTGGGAGTGCAGAGCTGCTCTCACAGTACAGCAGGCTCTGGGGTCCTTCAGGTGGCTTCATCTGAAGGATGTAGCTAGGTATGCCAAAATGAAATATTCAAGATCTCATTTAAGAAATTAGGAGGCTTTAAACTCTTTCTACTACAGGAAATTACATGGTGGAATTTTCTTGCACTGCTGTCAAGGCAGACTTTCATTATGGGTCGAAGGAGGTTTCTGTCAGGTTTCTCGTGGCCCCAGTAATTAATTCCTTGTGTCACTAGACACTGTGGATAGTATGGTGTGTTGTGATTTATGCAGATTCGTGTCATTCTGGAAAATGCATCCTGTCTGTCTGGTACTGCACAAGTTCCACCTTACTCGGAAATTTATTTGTGTCTAATACTTCTAAATATGCCCCAGGGCAGTGATTTTTCAGGAGCTTGATGGTGTAGAACACTTTGTCTTGTACCTCAGCAGGACACTCGGCTGATGAAAACAGACGTGTGTAACAAGGGCTATGAAGTAGAGTGTCGTACCTTCAGATACTGCCTGGTCAGGGCTTCTTCTGTGTGAGCTCTCATGGTTGTAAGCCCTCGGAAGAAAAAGCTCAGCTTGTTCTAGGGGGCAGATTCTCTCCTGCTGTGTAAAGGCACCAAATGATGTTGTATGTGAAGAGTCATCACCCCATACCTCCCAAGCAGACAAGTTCTTTAAAGACATGGAAGAGAGACACTGTCTCTCTTCTGTGAAAAAACTGATGTCAGTGTGCCAGGCCTAGACCATGGATTTAACTTCTGACTAAAAACTTTGATGAAATAAGTAAAAATTCTTTCTTGGTAAGAAAAAAGTTGTCTGCCTGTGATAGAGAAGACATTTTTCCTATGAAGGAGACCTTACTTAGAGAAAAGCAGTTCAGGGTTTTTTTAAGTGTACAGATTTGTCCTATATTTTCTGTCAGACTGGAAAGGAAAGGCTGATCAAGAGATTTTGCATTAGTGGCAGCAGCGCTTGTTTTTCTAGCTGCCTGCACAACCAGCCAGGTTAGATTAGTACTTAAACTGACCAGCTGCTAAGTTTAAGACTGTATAATTTGTATGTGATATCTTATTGTCATCAAACTATTCCCAAGTAGTATTCTTGATCTCTGTAAACCTCCCCACAAATGAGTACAAATGTTTTCTGCCGTAAAGGATCCTTGTGGTAATCAATAAAGACAGCAAAACAGAGACTTTCCAAGAAGAGTGTGAAAGTGCTGGGAAGATCCGTGGTATCCGGCATTGATTTGAGTCCTGACCACATACACAGGAAGGCCAAATGGCTGTGATACACATGAGAAGAAGAGTATGATGTGAAGAGCCAGGATATTGTATTATTCCTTGCATGTTTAGTACCTTGCAAGAAACCCCTGGTCAGTGTTTATTAAAGCGCAGGGGAATGCAGGCATAAAATCGATTTTAAAAGTCAGCTTTCATGCAGGTATATTTTTTACTGCAGTGATTTTGAACAGTTTTGAACTAACTTGCCTCAAGGATTGGGTAAATGCGCTTGAATCGTATTTCAGGCTTGTATTTCCTGTCTTCCTACCTGGAAAACTTGGTGTCGAGAGGCCACAAAGCGATATGCTTGTTCAGCCAGTTCATTTTATTTCATGTAAAGGTCCCACTGTGTTTGGAGGGGCTCTACGTTCGACAAGGTGTTGTTGCTCACATACCTTCAACTGTGCCACAGACAAAACCACCTGTGCCGTAGGCAGCCTGATGTTTGCTTTCCCAGCATGCTGCGGGGCCTTTCTCCTCTGGAAATCTGTTGAAAAGGTTTTCCTCAAGAAATTCATATCCTTGGACAAGAACTTTGCAGTAGGATTTGGAAATTTGGTATGGCTGCTTTCCCTTTAAAATCCCTCTCAGATGTCACAGCTATAGTAGACTTCTAAAAGCCGTATACTCACTATTTTTCTTTGTAGCTTACGGCAACTTTAGCTAAATTTTCTAGTGAAACTGTTAACTGAAGCATCTTCTAGGCTGCCATCTGGGCCTGTGGTGTATTCTCTTTAGTTTACCTAAAAATAAATGGTGGCTGGAGGAAGTAAAAGAGCAGGACAGGAGTGACTTGAAGATGGATTGAATGGAGGGAAGTATTTAACCCATAGCCTGCATGAGTGAGTCCTTGTATACATACAAATGAGTCCTTGATGATCGTGTGCTTAATTGCAATTGAATTACTTGAACGGTTTTGTTACTTTAATTAATGTAACTTGTGTTGCTTAAATATATACAATTTTGCCGTTAAAATACACCCCTGTGTTAGAGATGGCCAACAGCACCACAGTTTGCCATTTGCCACCCTCCTGTTTCCCAGACCTGTGGTAAGTCAATCTTTGGTTAAAGGTACAGCCCGTCTGAGCATCCTGTCCTCGTGCAGTGGCAGCTTCTCTCCCTGCCAGGCTTCCCTGTGTGTGTCATTTTTTGAGTAGTTTTATTATGTTCTGGATAGCACTTCTTGGAAGATGCCATCAGGAATGGCACTAAACATTTTGAAAAACTAATCCAGTAATAATAAAGCATTTTGGATAAACATATCAAATATAGAAGTCGATCGATGTTTATAAAATTCAGTATGTTTTAAAGTAGCATCTCATGCTGATAAAGAAATAGAATAAATAGCAACATGGTGAGGTCATTCGCATAAATTAATCATCATTAACTTCCATCCCATCTCTGACAGAGGTTTTGTAGTTCCCCTTTTAAAAAAGAGGGAGATGAATTTGGAACTGGCGCAGAAATTCAGTGAGTCGTGAAGGAGGCTGTGCCCGTGTTCCCAAGCAGGATGGTGTAATAGGATCAGATCTGTCAGGTGCTGAGAGCCTGGCATCCATGCCATGCGGGTCGCAAGGGTTTTATTTCAAGCCGGTCCTCGTCCAGTTCTGTGGCTGAATTCCTGTCAGCGCTTGGGGCGTGTACAACGTGCACCTGAAGCTCGTTCCCCGGTCCCCTTTTATTGAAAAGAAAGCTGGTTCATGTGTTTGGAGACTGCTTTGCAGTGTGAAACAAAGCAGGGAAAACAGGGTGGTTTGGGAAACGGGCTTCAAAAGCACAGTCCTCGTCTGAGTTACAGTGTTAATGTAGAAATACCTGGAGTTGTGCACATCGGGAAGGTCGCTGAAACAATTTTTTTGTTTGTTAGGAGAGCCTGGAGATGTGATACATGGGAGTGGGAATGCTTAAATAAATTAACATTTACTAAGAATTTCATCAGTTGGGGCATTTGGAAAAAATATCAAGATGACATCATTGTCAAAACAAAGCAGTCAAAGATCAGCACTGTTCAGAGATGCCCTTACTCTGGTAAAGCCAGGCAGCCTCTCTGAAATAATCCAAGTGGCGTTCGTCTAAATCAGATCCTAGATAGAGGGAGATTGGAGGTGTAAAAACAGAAAGCACACCAACCTTTTTCTGGTTATAGTAATTTCTTCCGGAGTCCTATGGAAGATGAACTCAAGTTCCTTCGTTACAGAGCGAAAGAGATGGATATGTTTTTCAGATTCTTTACAAGCTTTCTTTAAAAAAAGCATAAACAGTCTCCACAAACACTGCTGTGTGGCAAGAATGTTTTTTCAGTTCTACCATGGAAGAAATAGCAGTCGAGTTCGGCCTGTCTGCTCAGTGGAGACAGTTGTCTTTAAAAACTGCTGCTAGCTGATATTCAGGGTGGTTTCAGGTTACCATTTTACACAAATTTATTATTTATTACCAGGACTATTAAACCTCAGTGTGTGAGGAACAGTGCTTATAAATCAACATGGGGACAGAAGTGTTCTGACCTTCTGGTAATGCTGAAAGTCTTTATGGTGCTTAGAAAGGG
>NW_010406694.1:0-14799 GCF_000710305.1 Buceros rhinoceros silvestris | reverse complement strand
GAAAGAGAAGGAAAGAGGATGCTGAAACTCTGCTGGAAATCACACAGGCACATCCTTCTGTTCCTATTCCCAGTACTGTTGGCTTTGGCATTCAAAAAAGTCGTTAAATCTCTGCGCTGTAAGATTGGTTGTATGGGGTTTTTAAGAGCCTGAGTGTTACTTTCAAGGTTATGTTTGCAGTCATAGGACTAGGACTTTGTTCGGTTTGTTTTTCCATTAGTGTCACCAGCAATGTCTGCTTTAACACCCTTCCTCCCTGACATCACCATTTGTGAGTGAAAAATTAAGTGATAGGATATAAATAGAATCAATTTAAAATTCTTTTCAGTCTAGTATTTTACAAATACACTGCAACCGTACAACTATTAGACATACCGGAGTCCAAGAAGTTTTTTCTGACTAGGATCAGCTCATGATAGCAGATAGCTCCTGTAATTCCAGATACCAGTATGTGCAGTTCACGTTATGTTCTATAAACTGTCAATACAATTTCTTTGGCTATCTCTTAAATTAAACTCTCTCCCTGTTTTACAGATTAACAGAAATATGCATTTCCATAATACCACCTTTGAACTAATGAAGTGGAAGTACAGATGAAAACAGTCTGGAGGAAGCTTGAAGTACAATACAGTTTCATTCAGTTTCCGAATTCTGAGGTAAGGTTCGTGTATGCAGTTTTATTTCAAGGATAAAAAGCATACAAGAAGCAGACGCTATATTTCTCTTCAAAATTCCTGACTCTTCTTTTTTTATGCTTGTTTTTAATACCATACTGAAACTGCTCTTTGATCTACTCTTTGTCCATGGTTCGGCTGTGAAAAAAGATGAAACAGCATCAACTGCAGAGACATTTCTTAGAGCAAGATACGTAGGAAAAAAGCGACCCTATCAGCCAAACATAATGTGGTGCAGTCTGGCTGGTCGCGGTTATTCGGAATGCTTTAGTTGGAGTAACAGAGTGGTAACGCATTGAAGTGACGTGCCTGCTGAGCATCTTGTCGTCTGACACGCTGGTTTTTGTTATTAATACTGCCATTAATAAAATGTTACGGGTGTTTCTTCTTACCGAATTCCACTGCTTCGGTATCTTAAAGGCAGTCCTGTGAGCGATTACAAATGATGAGAGTGTTTGGTTCATAGTTTGCTGCTGGTTTTCCTTTATGTAACTAAGAGGCTCAGTAGAATAGTCCTGGAATGTCAGGTTTCTGACATACTTCGATAACTTTAGTTGACAGCTTAGGAATAACTTCCTACTTTTCAGCTTCTAGTGTCTGTAGTTGTCATCCTTCTATCTCCTCCCAAACCTGTGGTGGTATAACCATCTCCTCTCATGTGATGGAGCTTGTTCGATGGGTAGCCAGGAACACGATATGTATTTCACAACACAATCTGCCAGTGATGAGATGATATTCCTGCAGTGGTTTTCACAACTGCGTAAGATCTCCTCCATTCAGTTAGGAAGCAATTATTCTGTAAGGTTGAGTTAGCTGCCACTGAGTTTCCTTGGTGGCGAGCTGTTTGCTAGGAGTTAATTCCGTAACAAACAGGCTGAGCCACTTCAGGCACAAACCACAAATGGGAAATGCAGGTCAGTGTGCTCAAAGCATTTTCCAGCAGTGGAGAAAGCCGTCTTTTGAATCAGTTGATCAAAACAGGAAGTGCCAGTGATTCCACCCTGGAGCAGCTCTGTCCTGTGGCATGCTGTCACACATTGTGCTGGTCCTCTGACCAGTGTCCTCCTACCAGTGCTTTACTTCCTGCCATTTGGCCTGGCTTAGCCCAGGTTGTTAGAGTAGTGGGACCGTCTCAGTCTCCGCATAAAACAAGAGCCTTTCCTGTTGCTAGGCCAAGATTGTCAAGTTCAGGAGGGTTGAGTTAAGCTGTCCAAGAATCCCTTCGTTTCCAGTTTTTATATTGACTCTGTCCGGCTCAGAAGCTCCTGTTGAAAGTGTAGTGGGTAACGTAAAGCAAGCCGGGTGAGTTCCTGTGCGGTAACAGGAGGCCAAATTTTGTATCTTATTGCTGAATCTGAGGATGGAAGTTCTACGGGGTAGGCTAGAGAACTAATTCAAGAGCTTGTGGTGAGAAAAGTATATAGGAAATGTATCCACAGTGCAGGCTGAAGATATTTGTACTGATGGAAATATGTTTTACAAACAGATGATTGTAACATGGGCACATAATTAGAAACATACCAGATTGGCTTTTTAGCTCATTTGTTGACTTAATGTTTAGATTAAGAATGGTAAGATGTGGTTGTCTAAAACATTAATACAGAGATTGTTTTTGTTTTCATTTCAAGGATTAAGGATTGCTTTTCTTTTCCTTTTTCTTTTTTCTTGAGGCAAATAAACATTTCTTTCCAATTGCGCTATTTAGAACCGTTCGTAAGAAGGGAGTTATGGAGTAGGTTCCCCTGAGTTGAGTTTAAAAGTCAATAATGGCCTTCTCCAGAGTTTCCAAGGTTATGATGTTATGATAAGTCTAATGCAATGTGAGGTGAAATCTCTCTGAAGTGTTGTAATTGAGATGGAATTGCATGGAAATAAATCCAGGGGTCTAGTTAAAATGTATCTTAAAGTAATAAACAGCTACCTGTTATCTTACCTAAATCTAAGATTGATGTAGGTAAAGGTCCCTGTATAATATCTTTAATCTTCATTAAAAAGTGTGATAGAAACTTGCTAGTTCTTGTATTTCTAATCCAGAAAAAATCCTTTGAAAAAATGAACCCTAGCCAAGCCTCGGTAAAGTAGGTGTGCTCCTATCATGTCCTTCAATTATGTGTGTCTTGTGTTTACAGCACAGGACAGGAATTTCTGGATCTCGAGTAATAATTTGAATCTTTTTTAAAAACTTAAATATTATGCTCTGAAATTTCTCTTTGTTACTTTTCACCATAGGTATTTTAATCTGAATAATTAGGAAGTGAATAATCATGAATTGGTTAGTCATATGACACTTAACGTAGATATTTTGCCTTTTTTGGAAAACAGATCTGTTAATACTAGAGAATGGAAGAAAACTTGTTGATGGTATACAGAAATTTCGATGAAAACAGAATAGTAATACTCTGTTGGAAATGGGGGAGGGGAAGAAAAAATAGTAATATCTCAGTTGTTTTTACTGATAATCTAAGAGCAAGCCAACAGGAAAAAAGGCAAGATAATATAGCTTAAGTCAAAATGAGGGAAGTACAGAGCTCAAGAGTGGCTGATGAAGCAAGGAGGATGGGAGAAGTTACCTGAGCTGTTTAGTTTGAATTTCAGGTAAGGAAAATGTAACTTTGGTTAGGAAGAGCTGTGGTTTTTTTAGGGGAGCCTCGCTGCTCTTTCCACGAAAACAAGCATTTTGGTGTTCCCACTGTGGACAGTTCTTTAGTTAAAGTAGTAAGGCAGAGAGTTGTAAAATACTAAAATTATGATGGATAACAAAAGGAGAAGTAGATGTTTACCCTGAAGTTTTAGAAACCTGATGGCATACCTGCATCTAGAAAGGTGTGAGAGACTGCGTCATCCTGGTAAACAGGCAGGAGCTTTACCTGGAGCGTTGCCCATCCATTCCCCCAGCTCTACCGTGCAACGGTTGTAGAAAAACTTTTCTTTCTTGGTGTATTTAAAATAACCTTTTTTCACTAAGAAAAGAAGGGGTGCAATTGCTTGAACACTGATGGTAGAGATACTACTAATAAAATAATAACCTCTAAATAGTTTAATCTCAGCTTTCTAGTCTTGACTCCTGTGGGTATGTTTGGGTTTGAATTTTGTGTGGAAAAAAATTTACAGTATTGCTTTAGCACTGCAGGGAAATTGGGGGCTTTAGCTGTGAAAGTATAAACATTACCTTTGAACTCTGCTTGTTGAAAGGGGGCTGAGTTTGGTTGTAGAAGTGGCTTTGAAGATATTTTTGATGAAAGTACAGAGCAGTAACACTTTCGTGCATGCTTCACAATGCAAACCCAAGTATTGCAGAGAAATTAGAAAGGGAACGCAGCAGAATGTAGAACTGATTTAGCAGATGATTTGTGCTGCAGCAGCAGTTTCTTAACATAGCGTAGCCATCCCGTGTAATACCTCCAGGATGTGTGAACTAATGCTGTGCCTGAGCGTGTTATGCTGCAGATGTAAGCGTTTGTCAGTGTGATACTGAGAGAGAATAACCCGATTCTTTGCAGGTTCTCTATAATATCGTGAACGTGGCAATTACAAGATACTTCTCGCTGATGGGTTTAGGGTTTTACTCTTTTTTCCTTCTTTTTTCTTTCCCTTTTTCTTTTCCTTTTTTCTTCCTCATGGGTCTGTTGAAGCCTTGTTAACCTACTTGGATGTCTCGGGGCTCTTGCAAGCTGTAGGTGTTACTAGTGCGGTTAGTACCCCCAGCTGTCCCCCTGCTCTTTGCTGGAGGTCAGCACCTCTGGGGCAGTATCAAGTAAGCACCAGCTCACCAGCCACTGCAGTTCAGAGCCAGCATATTAATTGGAACTGCCATCGATTCTGGTTCAGGCTATGCTAGACTTGCCACTGACAATACTAGCTCGCTTCTCCTGCCCTTGCTGCAGAGGTGGTAACCTCCTCACGTTTTGTGCCCAGAGCTTGTAACCTCGTAAAAATACCCCAACAGGAGTTTCTAGGGTGAGTGATGAGGCTCACAGATGGCAGAAGAGTGGTTAGCTGGCTATTCGTATAATTCAGCAGAATGAGAAGAGAGGTTGAAAGGGTGCGTTGCAGCAATTGAGAGTTAGAAGGGCAATAGGAACGACAAACATAACAGCTAAATATACTTTGGAAAGTACGTATCTAAAATGTTGTTTCTGTAGTATGAAGCTGTAAAGAATAGCATCCCCTTGCCACATCCGTGTTTCAGAGGCGTGTAAAGGAGCAGTGCCTACTGCTTTGTTTATTTGGCCTGTGCAGCTATTGCATGGCCTCTCTGGAAGACCGATGGCGACTGCTCCGGTGGGAATACTGGAGTGCTATTTGTGGGGGTTGTGGGAACGGCTGGGCTGGGAGCTGCCCTGTCAGCAGGGTACAGCGCTTCTCTGCGCATGGCGAGCAGGTGAGAAAATGTGGATTAAGGCTTACCTTGCCAAGCAGAATTTTCTATTAGCAAAGCATGACGGTGTTGAACTTGTCTGTCTTGTCTCTGCTGTTCGTAGTGAGCAAATACTGTTACAGAAAGCTTTTCTGTTGCCCTTTGCAATGAGGGGTGCCCAATTTGATGATTTTAAAATTATGTGGCTTATTTATGAAGTAGCATTTGCAAGTGTGTGTTTATCTTGTTCCCAGAATGACGTATGAATTAACTTGGACAGCCGTTATCTTATGGGTAGCAGAACAAAAACATATGTCCTTGTTGACAGTTTTAAGTGTTTTGAGGGCAAGCGGTTTGCTTCTTGTGAAATGCCCTTCTGTTGGCCTTTCTTCATACTAGCTCACATGTCACGTGCTTTACAAGGGACGCCATGGTGTCCTGGCCAGATACCAGGGGGAAGGGATTTGCAGCTGCAGCGATTCTGGTGCTTAGACATCGCTACCAGGGGATTGGAGAGGGCCGGTGTGCCCTTTGGGCTGGGGGGGCTGTTGATAAGGAACACTTCCGTCTGTTCTCCATAATTTGAAACTCCATCTTTCAGGGGTAAATAAAAACCCAGGCAGGTTTAAGATACCCTTTCTGTTTCTCTTTCCTAGACCTTATTTATTCTCTGCTCAGTTTGAAAAGTATCTCCTTTAATAACTGCAGTCATCACACAGTGTGCGTGTGGGGAGCGCAGCTCTGAATAGCGCTATCGGATTGACTCCGTTGACCTTGGTAATTACTAATCTATGCAATCAGGTATTTCTGAGCCCTGTCAGCCTTGCCAGTTTAGCGTTTATTTATTTTATTGTCTTTTACAAGTCTCGAATGGGAAAAGAGGATTTAAAGAGAAAATGTGAAGAAAAGAAACCCAAGCCCATGTTTATTCTGAAGGGGTAGAGGTCTTCTGGAGGGGAGAGTTGGCCTGCAGAGGGGGAAGACGGTATTCTTATGCTAATCCAGCTCTGGATAAGGAGCAAAGCAGCCGTGCAAACAATAGAAGTGGAGCCAGAAAGTCTGCACTGCAGTCTAGCACGCCTTGAAAAGCATGTCGGGCAGGGCAGGGCGCCTGGGGCTGCGCAGGGAGGGAGAGCTGGGCTGGCTTGTGGGGCTGGCAGCTAGCCACAGGACCTGCAAAAAACTCATTACCTAGAAAACAAGAATTGAGGGTGGAAGTGAGGGGAAGGGGGAGAGAAGTAGTTGCAGTCTGGTCTTCACGTAAAAAAAAACCAAACCCAACCCTCCCCAAAGCCTATTGAATATTCTCCGCTTTGTTGCTGCTGTGTTCTTCTTTATACCAACATTGAAATTCAAGCAGTCTGGTTTGGTAAATAGTAACTGCTTTTTCTGAACAGTGTTCTGCGCGAGAGATGCGGATTCCAGCAGAAATCAGCTTACATCACCGTCCTGTGGGCAAAATGGTCAGGGCAGAAAGTGTTCTGGGAGCTGGAGCTGCCAGCTGGCATGAGGACAGCTTTTGGTTCTCTATTCCTTCTTCCTCCTCTTGTTGGAGAAACCGCGTCAGTGACCTGGGCAAAAAACATGGGCCTGTCTAGCATGCTTTGTTACAGACAACATTCAGTAACCAGAACCAGGCAGGCTGTTTTAGCTAGGCACCATGAAATGAAAACCGTGCTCTGTCATCGTCATGGCTTGTCTTCGCAGACGAAGATTTGGGAAGGGCTTTACCCACGCTTACTGCAAGCGCGCTGATGGCTGAAAAGGCCAATGCGGGATAGGCAAGACCGGCTGCAAAGAGCACACCCCAAAGAAGACCCCAGTTTCTGGAGAACTCTTCTGAGTCCCGGAATCTGCATAGTCACCTCTGCTTGGGAGACAGGAGGTAGTGGGGAACTTCTTTTTCTAGATAGGGCAGAGGTTATAGGTGTTACAGAAAGAGTCAAGACCATGGGATTGTAGTATAAGAAAAGCTTACCCTGTCAGGTTTTTGACATAGAGTAATGAAAAATTGTCCTTAAATTGCAAAAAAATTGCTGTAAGGTTGTGAAAACATTCATGAGTCTTTACAGTGCTGAATGGGATGTTGTGCTTTAGAAACGCTTCCCATGAAAGCATTTCAATCCTGCTTTTAGGGGCTGTTGTTCCCTTTTTTTAAAAGGAGCAAGTATCTGTTCAGGGTTGGGGCCCAGGCTTTTCCCTTCCTCAGTCTAGGGATACTGTTTGTATAAAGGAACTGTAATTCAGAGCCAAAATGTGTGATAGGTCTTGCAGACGCTATCCTATGACCATAATATTTTGAATTGTGACACGTGAAATTGTTACAAATTTCATGACTTTTTCTCTTGCTGTTGATGTTTAGTGAACAAAAGGCTTTCTCTAAGTAATTATTTTTGCGAACAAAATTGCAAAGGTTTAAGTTATGTTCCCAGTTTGGGCTCGTGAGGTTTAGAAATAGAATGTATTGCATGTGGAGACTTTTCTCTCTGCTCGCATTGACTGGTATGACAGTAAGGAACTAGCAAAAATGCTCAATAGATAATAAAAACATTTAAGAATGATAGCTTCCGAGTAGAATAGCAGAAGTTGATGTCATTTATGGTAGAAGGAGCATGGGCATCATTTGCCAATTGTCTTCAGGGCAGGAGCTCTCAGCCAGCTAATCGCCAAAGTGAGGGAGTCAAAAGAGGGGAGGTGGATCAACATGAATAAAAACTGTCATGAAATCCTGATTGAGTACGCTTAAATATGAGAATATGTTGTGTTTGCAACACACTAGGATATGCCTGAATACCTGATGGCACTGGGAAAATGATTTTACTGCATTTCATTAGTGCTAATTTAATGGCAGAGACTTCGTAGCAGTTAGTTAATTGGATTCCAGAGTAACAGTATGATGGGCACTGAGGAGCCCAATGAGTGGCGTCCCCAATTACCTAATTGTGCTGGGCATGCTAAAAAGCAGCTAGGCTTTAATTTCTTCATGGCTAACAACTTTGTTTGTGAAACAGGCAGATAGATCATGATTTAGTCCTTTGGCTTCTAAATCCTGCAGCAATGGGGACACATTCGATCTTTGCAAGCAGTGTGAATCCTTCCTTTCATGAGATTGCTGTTAGAGCATCTGAGATGGATTTTGGTGACTTCTCTTCCAGCTGCTCAGCCATAAGAAGTCCTTTTCTAAAGCAAACTCTTGTTGCAGAAAGCAGTTATGAGGGGAGTGTGTTTTTGGTTTGTTTTGGGGTTTTTTTGAATGAACAAACCCACTGTTGCAGTACCTGCGTTATGAAGACGCGCTTATAAGTGTCCTACCAGTCGAACTCAGATACGGCTTTTCATTTCAGTCATTTGAGAAGATCATAATATGCACACACAAAAGTGTGCTTCATTTCAGATCTGGTAGCAGTTTGCAGAGGGAGAAAGAACAGTGAAATAGTTTTACACAATCTTCTGGCTTTAAAATTTATGTAATAGTTTGAAATAATTTTACGGTTTAATGGAATTGTATTTGTGAGCTTGCACAGATGAGTTACTTTAAAAGTAGGCTTGTCCAAGTATTACAGAATTACACCATATAGAATCTGAAACTTTTCCTTTAAACCTTTTTCTCATTTCAGAATTGGTTACATTTGATGGTTTGATTTTTGAATAAGCTGAAGCTGTTAACTGTAGCTTTTCTTGTATTACGAATAACCGAACGGAGCTCTGAGGACTCTCTGGGATCAGTCTGCTCCCATCCTGTCACCTGCAGCTACAGGAGATGGTGGCCTTTGTAAACTAAAGACTAATTAAGTTTTTGGGCTCTGTTTAGTTTGAAAATCTGCCCTAGAACCTTCTAACCAGCTACTAGGCATTGTCTTCTAATTTCTGATCTAAATAAATTTTAATGGCTAGCCCGTACTTAGCTGGTGTTGAACCAGTGGTTTTCGTCAGGTTGAATAGCTGTCAGTCTTTCCCTGTGGTTTTTCCAATGTTGTATTTTCAAAGAGTAATCACTTCCCTGCTGGCTTTCACTGTGTTAATAGTTTTCTTTTCTTTCCTTTTTGTCTCCATTCATAGGACTTTCCTGTTCTCCAGATGGTGCTATCAGTACTTCTGCACATAGGTTGAATTTATCAATCATGTTGTCTCTGCGCTGTCCATGCTTTACCATTTCCTCTGGGAAATTTCTCTAGGAAATCCTAGATTTGTCTTTGTCTCTCTCTCCCAGCACCATCACGTAGATGTTCCTCATGTTCTGTAACCCATTAGTGTCCTTGAGACCTTGGACATAGCGCTCTCCTATGCGTGAACTCCTAGTCTGTCCGAAGCAGAAATTCTTCAGAGTTCCCAGTATGCACAACTTTCCCCATTTCATGCTGTTTTATTTCATTCCATTGCTGTTACTTCAGCTCTTCGTGTGATCCAAATCTTCCAACACTCATCTGAATTGACAATTCATGTTTGTCAACAAGGTTTATCAAAGATCTACCTTTTCATCAATGAGAAGGGTAGATATTCTTGAATCAGACTGGTTCAAGAATCAAGGTCCTTGAATGTCATTAGAGCTACGCAAGTAATCTCTGCTCTTGAAACTACTGTTCTTACAATCCCTCTTTTCTTCATCCAAACTTAAGTTCTAATAGAGAAGTTGTTGCGTACTGGCTTAGACAGCCAGTCCACTTTACCTCTGGCATTCTGTTCCACCTCGAGGTTGTACTGTACGTGTGACTGAGGTAATAGCCTTACAGTCACTTCTTGCCCCCATTACACAGAGGAGAAACGTCATATTTTTTGGGTTTGCCTTGGCAAATAGGTTTTCTTGGTATTGTATGTACTGCTACAGATGTTTGGAAACAGTCTTGTTTGCTGAAATGGATTTAACATTCTAATTTCTGTGAGGTCTGAGACAGGTCTTTTTTCATGTGTTCCTCTCTTACAGTACTGCCTTTGTCGTTACCTTCAGTGCTATCATTCCTTATTGAAATTCAGAACGGTGCAGCTCATCTGGCTTGGGGATCGTGCTATTAAAAGTATTAGAGAGCCACATCTAAAGAACAGTTACCACTTAACTCTGCTTTTGGATCATTTTGGACCGTATGACAAATCTTGCACACTTCGGGTTCATATATTTGGAGTCGTGGGAGGTGTCAGGCTAAACTGTCTTGAGAATAGCATGAATTCACTGCTGAATTCCAGTTCATAGTTTCAATATTCATTCACAGTTTCAATAGCAAAAGCGTTTGCTTGAATGAACTATTTTTGAAAAGTAAAAGAAATTACACTGTAGACAAATGGGGCATTACAGTTGATGAATAAGTTACTTTTTAGCTGATTATGATTGAATGCTGCTTCACGGCTGCAGTAGATAGAAGAGTTTGAGTTTAGGACTTTGACATCACGGCTTGGCTTAGGGGTTTGGATTTCTTCAGCATCACTCTGGTGGCAGAGTAGCATTCCAGATGTTAATTGGTGCATTTGAAGTAGTCGTTCAGTTGCCTTATGCTACCCTGTTACTAGCAGGCAGGTTCTGGAGGTACTCCAGCTGTTGCTCACGGTGGACAGTGAGCCTTAGCCAGGCTGCCTCCAGAGTGGGCATCCAGGATGGCTCAAGAAGGGTGTCACAGCAGGCCCCCTCAGTTGGTGGTTGTAGTTTTTGTTCTTGTGGGTGAAGATACTCTTGTATGAAGGCTGCAACTATGGCATTTTGGGGTGTGGCATTTGTTAGGAGCACTAGAACAACTAGTTTCGTTTTTTAAACGGTTGTTGTTAAGCTGTTAAACTCCATAGCTGTATTGGGATGCTGGGTGATTGAAAGAGCAAAATGTTTTCAGTTTCCTTTCCTGCAAAAGAGCAGTACAGGCTATTAGAGAACTACTTGTCTATGTTAGTTTAGCTCAGAAACTTACATGACAAAAAGGGGGAACAGGTCAAAGAATGGGTTAAAAATGCCTGAAATTGCAGCTCGCATCCTTCATACTGGGACATTATCGAAAATGGCTGGTTAATCATCTTGAAATCTACCTTCGATTGTCGCACTGAGCAACAGTCACCCTGACTCTGGAAGTGAATTGCATTAACACGTTCTTTTTTTTTTTTCCCTGTTTCTTCTTGGTTTTTGACCATGTAGAACAGGGGTAAATACCCATGGAGTTCCTGTACTGCTGTGCTCTCACCTTACTGACCAGGGAGCACCAATTTTCTGAAAGTTCAAACCACTCCCGCTCTTGAAATGCGGAAGAGTGACCATACGTAGTAGTCCTCACTGGAACTCATGTGGATCAGACAGCAGTGATTTTTAAACCTCCTTTAAACAGACTGTTATTAGGGTTTTTTCCTTGATGGGCTGCAAACACAGCGCTGTAAACAAAGCTTTTTGTCGTCTCACTACATCCAGTCTGCGGGCAGTTTTTGTCCTCCATGCGTTTTACTGGGGGTGGAAGTTCGCTGCAGTTGAAACACGGAATGAAGCAGTAATGTTAACGGACTGATGTTGCTGGCCTGATGTTTTTATAGCTAGAAGGATGTTCCCTGTCAGCGGTCAGCATTGATGCTGTCTCTTGTGATTAGGCAGCACTGAAGAGAGCCATTCTGTTACCCTGCTGCTTTTACCTCTGCCTCGCCAGGAAGCTGCATTTGAAGTTGCAAGAGCTTTGGGCATCCGCAAAGCGTGTCCGACCCGCCAGTAATCATCTCTTTGTTAGGGAGAAGCCGGAGACGTGTGAAAAGTAGGCCAGGGGTCCAGGCGGCCAGCCCCACCGGAATGGAGAGTGACAGACACCTCCTGGCTCAGCCGCTAATTTGCCTCCATGTTAAATGCCTCCAAAGCAGTAATTAAAATGAAAGGTCCCTGGGTCTCTCTGGCAGCCAGATTGAGTTATTGGTGGTGGAAGCGGCCACCAGTGGTAATTGCAGCCCATCCCTGAGCAAACGCCAGGTTTGGCATCCGTGAGCAGCGCCAGGCTGACAGGGGTCGGGGGGTCAAACCCGCCGAAACAGGAAGCAGTGGAAAGGCAGAATCAGTCCTCTGTTCAGCTCTGTGCAACGGCCCTTTTGTTGTGATTAACTATTTAGGTGTTTGAGCCACTTTTCAACCTTTGAGACCCAATTACGCTTCTCTCTACAGTGAATCGCTGTAGAAAAGCCGTTAAGCGGAACGTGACCGTGACTACTGCAGTCTGATAAAGTCACTTCTGGCTCCGTTCAGCTGTCCTGGCTGTGCACTCATCCACCAGCTGGGCAGAACGAGATTTTAGTTTGAGCAAACAGTATCTGCATACAGAAACATCATTTTTCAGGAGGGATTAGTGTGCGTAACATCTGGAAGGGTGTCAGGATTTCGGATGGAAGTGAGCAGAGGTTAAACGTGGATTGGTGGTGTGAACTGACCTAGCTTTCCCTTCTCCAGAAAACACCGTGTCACATCGTCATCAGGAGGAGGGACTGGAATGTGATGCTGAGAAATTAATGTATTCATCCAAATGTTAAATGAGATAGTGCTTTTTTTTTTTTCTTTTAGAGACACAGTACTGGTCTAGAAGACTAAAGTAACATTAACTAAATTATGTAATTAACTATTTTAATACAAATTTAGCTTCCATCCAGCAGAGATGCTGGGTTTTTAGTGCAATAAAGCTGCTCTGCAAGCATTTTTCAACTGGTGGCTCAAGCTGGTGTTGCTTTTTTCCTCACAATACTATGGGAAGTCACCACTTAGTTTCAATTATAAGAAAAATATGCATGAGTTTTAATCTCTGTAAAGAAAATAGTTCTCAGACAGTTTTACTTTGTGTTTGTCTGTTGAATATTACCTGTGGTAGCTCTATGTGAGTCTGAAATATATGGCCGAGACTAGTGAGTTGACACATCAAATATTTTTTATAGGAATGTAAAGCTTTCCTGTGGGATGTTACCAAAAATGTGTAGTTCAGAAGCATTCTGCTGTGCAGTTGGATAGTAAATATGGCTAATGTTTCCAGTTAGTAATCTTAATAGATATGCATTTTTAATTCTTTTTTTGCAGCCACACAGCTATGATCAGTGTGATGAGAAACCTCGATGTTTTTTTTTCTTGTTTCAGAGATGCAGGGAGTTCTTAACACTTTGTTTTACTGTCTTTTTCAGGAAACAAAGTTGGAAAAGGTACAAAACCGTCTTTGCAGTCAAGCACCAAATCTTGTATTAGGCTTCACCAAACCGACAAGCAGAAGGGCCCGTCACCTTGCACAGGAGGGATTAAAAGTGAACAATGACTCGATCAAGAGTTTGTGAGCGACTGCTTGGAGCCTACCTGCTTATCATTCTCCATGTTCAAGGTAAACACCTGCTAGTGATAACTGTAACTGAAACATGTATTCCAGTGGTTGGGGTAGCGGTTCTTCCGTTTGGAGTTGGGGGGGTTTTTGGTTCTTTTGCAGGCAGGTGGCTTTGACTGCCTGACATGCCATATAGACACTTTGCTAAAGAGAAGGACATTATAGTGGTCCCATGTTGGCCAGAAATGCAGAGTACAGTCTGGAGCAAGTCACTGAAGGTTTGACTTCCTGAATTTGTTTCCTACGTGTGTACATCTTTGATCCCTTTAAACCTGACCCGCTGAAGAAATTGCGGTGTGCCATTCCCCGTGCCTTCTGATGCTCCCGGCAGCAGGAGATAGTGTAGTGTGACTAGTCTGAATAAACTTGTTATGCCAGCTCAATGGGCTGAGGTGAGGCTGTGGGGTGTTCACAACAGCCTGGGCTTCAGTAAGTGAAATACTGGTTTGTACACGTGATGTCTTCCCAGCCGCCAGTTATCAAAAACTTCTGGAAATCCAGTTATCATTAGGACTTCTAATTCCTCTGTCAAACTGGAATGAATTAAAAGGAAAAATATCGGGAACTGACAAATGTGATTGTGTCGTGCTCTGCTGGGAACTGAAGCTGAAGTATGAAGATTATAACTAGTTTGTGGGAAAATCCATTTTTTTATTATTACTATTTCCTTACTTCTTATTAGCAACTGTACCTGGAGAAAACCAGTTTTACTTCTGAGTAGAGTTTGGTTTTTCCTTAATGCATGAATGAGTATAACTAATCAATATATTAGTAGATTAAAGAACTTAAAAACATCATCCTCAATTTTATACGATGTAACTGATGATGCAGCGTTAGATCACACCTTCATGTGCTCTTCAGAGACACCACAGAAGACCAGAATTTTAATCCTTGTACATGAGTTCACTAAAAACATATTAATAGCATTCAATATGTGTGAAGAAAGGATTATTTAAAAGTTAAATTTTAAAATAATTAGATATTAAAATGGGCTTATGAAAGTTGGCATTGTCTGTTAGTGAACTGAAAAAATGTGTTGAAATTGGATTTACTATCATACTTTTATTCAAAGATTTGATACAGAGAAGGATACTGCTTTTATTGATCTGCTCTTTCTGAAATTTCCAGTGAAATAGACACCAAATTCAACATGTAAACTCATCTGAAATACGTAAAATACTCTAAATCTGCAGAAGGAACTGGAGTTGTCAGAGGCTGATGTATTGCTTGAGGACAGTGTAGTTCTGTTTACCAGTGATTTCCCCAGTTAATGACTGCATCTGTCTTTAAAACACAGGCAGCAAACGTGTATTGTTAAACATTTGTCTGACTAAAGTTATTTTAGTGGATTAATAAAAGGTTATATATTTCTTTATTATAATTTCACAGTTTTAATTAATTTTATTTTTTAATCCATTTAAATTAGAATGGAGTGTACTTTTTAAAAAGTAAAATATACATAGAATTTTCTCAT
>NW_010406693.1:423-1164 GCF_000710305.1 Buceros rhinoceros silvestris | reverse complement strand
TCTGTTTAGCTAGTGTAAATATTTTGTAAGTGTTGGCTTAGGAGAGAAAACCCGATTTTCAGCACTCAGGACGGGGTCGGTGAGCGCTAGAAACAGTTATTCTCAATCCTGTCCGTGCAATAGAAAACAAGGGGTAAAAAGACATGAAGAGATGTCTTAGAATTCGTAAAATCCCGTGTCTGTCCCCTTTTATTTTTTAGCAGGTATCGTATTTCCCTGCATCACTGTAGAGACTTTAATAAATTCATTAGGTGAATTTACTGATGGTTTCAATCACTGCACATACGACTCACTAGCCCCTGGCTTAATGCTGACAAAGGCCTGTTCAGCCCTGCCAGCATCCGGGACCTTTAAAGAGGCGTCACATGCCAGACTTGTCACCTGATTCAATGCGTCCATAGGTAACCGCGCTTGTGCAACTGCCGTAGCAAAACCACCTCCGCCTTTCCCACTCCAAATTGTATACTGCGTACTCGCCAACAGTAACTGGGCTGTTACCTCACAGTCACGAGGACACAGCACGTACGTTTCAAACGCTGTTGTAAGTCAGGTCAGTGAACGCGGGGACTTGACCCCGTAGTCTTTGACCGCAGGGGTCAAAGTTCTTTAACCGTGTTAAGACTGATGGGCTCCAGCGCGGTCGCCGATGTGCCGCACAGGTTACCGGGCACACGGTAAGGTCTTGTAGGAGGTCCAGGTCACCCTCTTTTACCGCCTGTTTGTGAATGTCGACCCACCAGC
>NW_010406693.1:0-287 GCF_000710305.1 Buceros rhinoceros silvestris | reverse complement strand
TTGTGTATGTCGACCCACCAGCGGATACAGGTCTGGCTCCTCTACCGGGTGTACCGGTCCAGGACTGAAAGGATCCTCATCATCGTCATCATCATTATCAAGATTTCCCTCTCGCACTGCCCCAACCACGGGCGCTCGAGCTCGTTGCGGGATCTTTGTTGACCAGCAGGATGCTGTAGATAAGTCACGGCGTTCGGGTGGTGGTGGTGCGGAACAGGCCGCGTTCCTCTGCGCAGGCGCCCCGGCTGGCAGACAGGGCCGGGGGGGGGGGGGCGGGGCCCCAGGCG
>NW_010406692.1:4655-10508 GCF_000710305.1 Buceros rhinoceros silvestris | reverse complement strand
TCCGCTAGGGCCTGTCCTGTGCGGAGAGGCGGCGCCGGGAGCCTGGGTTGTCGCGGACGGCCGTTCCTGCGCCCCGTGAGCAGGAGCCCGCTTTGCTTGCTCGGGGGCGTGGAAGAAGCAGAGCGGGAGGTGCGTGTCTCAGCGTTCTCCTGCAGGAGCGGGAGCGGCGGTGAACGCGCCAGGGTTGCGCTGCATCACAGCTGGGGTGATGCTGAAGATAGCAGCCGCGTTTGTGCTGTAACTGTGAACTGGGGGCACGGGCCCCTTGAAAGGGAGGGGATTTGTATTCCTGGATGGTTGCTCAAACGAAGTAGTGCCTGGGGCTTGACAAAGGTGATGCAGTAAGGAAGATAAAGCAGCACTTCAGAATTCTGGGTGACATCAATCAAGTTTTGATGAATCGCAGGAAAATATTTGTCACAGCTTATCTCCGTTAGTGATGTGGAATGGCCCGTGGGTAGCAGCAGGGAGGGGGGCGGTTCGTCTTTCTTCTGCTTGGGAGTCTGTAGTTCACGGGGGAGCTTTGTCTACACGGAGCTGTGCCCTGCCTGCCCAAATGTGGAATCTCTGCCAGATCAGGTTTGTTGGGCCTGCTCCTCTTGCTCTCTCCCAACAGATACAGCATCCAACAAAGCGTGTGCCAGCGGTGTGAGCTTGGCCAAGCGTCTGGAAGAATGACGGTCTTATGTAAAGCACGAGTAATGTCACCAGCGACAAAGGGATTCAGGAAGAAAAAGGGGGGTGGGCTGGGGGGGAAGGAGTGCTGTGAGGTCTCTGCTAAAGTGTGATTACAGAAGTGGCTTCCAAAATTTAGCACTGGTCTGAACGTGTGCCTTTTGAGATGTGGATAGGCGTTTTCTCCCAGTGGCAGGCTGTAGGGGATTTTAATTGTGCATATCAGTACTTTACCCTCACAGCAGTTTAGGAGAAAGGGGTGGTGAGGATTGGCTGTAAGTTCTTTACCTGCTCATCAGACTTGTCGTTAGTTGGTGGAATCACCAAGCAGTAGAGGATGCTGACCGCTGTCTGGACAAACTGTAAAATCGAAAACTCAGCAGGCCCTGTAAAGTCAGCTAAAGGTTTCCCAGCTGTAACTGCTCCCATGAGTGGAAGAGGTACCATTTGGAGGCACAGTTTACATTTCTTCTGAGTTGACAGATGAGGGTTTGAGGCAAGGGAACAAAAAGGTTGTTTTTCCTCTAAGGCATGAATATAAAAATAGGTACAGCTCAAAGAGATCTACTAATCCTAGAAGCTTGAAAAACAAACGGGGACTTTACAGCTTGATTTTTTTATTATTATTATTACTCTTTTCTTTTAAATCTCAGTTGGCAGATATTAGAATAGCTTGTACTCGAAAGGAGGTTAGGAGGTCTTATTTCCTTGAGAAATGATAGGGCACAGTGGACAAGTGGTTTTGAGTCTGACTTAGATACTTGAAAACAACGTTCTTGTCACCAAAGATGTGGCATAAAAAGATGTAAATAGATGCCTGCAGATCTTGAACAATCTGGACAAGAAACATTCCTTAATTACAGATAACTTATTAATTTGCTTATGTGTTCAGCAGAGAAATCTTTATTAAACAGTTTTAGCGTGATGTTTTTTTGCATTTTGAAATAAGTCAGTTCAGCTTCTTGGCATGTTAGTATGGTTTGCAGAAAACGGGAAATGTTCTGCAGATTGTTATTCTTCCTCCACGTGAGGAAAGAAAGACAGGTTTTAGAAATGCCAAGGATGCTATTCAGTGACGCGGTTATGTTTATGCTACCTGTCGAGTGTGAGGTAGCTTCGTACTTCTTTACCCCTGGAAGGCACTGACCACCCTCCGTGCTGGAATGAGAGCTCCACCTCCTCTTTGTTCTGCCTGGCACAGGAGCTGGGGAGGAGCGGAACCTGTTCTCCGGGGGTTGTGGGGGCTGATGCTGCAGCCTCCACAGCTGCTGAGGTGCAGCCCTGCTCCCCCCCTGCCGCAGGCGAGGGAGCTCTTCAGCTGGCAGGCTAAACCATGCGTCTCCGCAGCAGAGTTCATCCATCAGTGCTTGTGGCGACTCTGTTCTTCACATTCTCCAAGCTTGCACCAGTGATTTAAAAACTGCTGCCAGAAATTAGTGCGAAAATTAATTATCATCTAGTAAATCTCACTTTCTGTACATTAAAAATTGTATGATGGGAGTGTAGGATGAAATGTAGGGTAAAGTTCATTCTTTGCATTAGCATGGCAGTTGTGTAAAATCACCTAAAGTATACGTCAAAATGTGATTAAATCTGTGTTGTAAGTCACAGTTTCCTGATCCATTCTTGGCTTATTTTACTATGGAGGATTTCACTACCAATTTAACAGAGCTGGTTTGGGCAAGACAGATGGGAATGAGTTGTTTGTAGTGTGGGTGTAGAAATCTACAGAAATACTATCCTGGAATAGTTGCACTGAGAAAAGAAATGGAGAGGCAGTAAAAAACTATATACCTTGAAGAAAAGTGTGAGGGAGAAAAGTGATATAATTGCCAATATGGAAAGGAAATGCTGAAGACACTAAAGAATGCACATTTTAGAGCTTGTGACTGGTTTTATTCTGTTGTTGTGAGGTGGGTTAACAAAAGTGAGTGTACTAGTAGGTCTTCTATCTTCTTGGCACATGGGATTAAGAAGAGATAAAAAGAAGAAAAACCCCAAGGAGCAGTGCAAGTCATGTGAAATGACCAGCTGTACCTGGCAGGATATTGCAGAGCTTGGCTGTTGGGTGCAAAGTTCTTGGAGCTTCCTAGAAAGGAATTTACCACAGTAATCCAAAATATGAATGCAGCCGCCAACTCAGCAGAATGCATATTTAATAGTGGATTAGAAGACTTTGTTTTGCTTATTGAAGACTTGCTTCTGTTTTGAGATATCCCAAATACAATGTTTGTGGATTTTTGTTTTTCATAAAAGGGAAATGATGGAAAATGTTTTTTCTTTTCTAAAATTGTACAAGAGTTTTATGCTGTGTAAGTTAAATCACTGCACATTATTCACCACACTCTTGACTCGCATAGTTCTGTGACTCCTGTGGTCGCTTAGAGCCATAGAGGATGTTGGCATTCAGGCATACAGTTAAGTTATCCTGTGTTAGCTTAGCTGTAGAAACTCTTTCCATCATGGATTTAGCAGCTGTGTGCCCTGCCCCTCTGCTGGAGGCCACCATTCCTACCACAGAATGAAAACTGTTCCTTTGTTTCATCTACCATGCGTCAGCCTGGCACGTTAAGCCAACAGGTACAGGTGTGTTTTGTCCTGATAACATCAACAGACAGTTGCAGTGGCTGAGCTGAGGAGGGATTTGGCCCGCAAAGTAAGATCAAAAGAAGAGGTCTTAAAGCGTAGTAGAGGAGTGGCCACATCCTATCCAAGTGTCCGTCCGGGCAATTACCTGACGTCTGACAGTGATGAGTAGTAGATTTCTAGTAGTATCTAATGATAATACTTACTCCAGCCTCCAACAGCTAATGGTTCAAGGACTTCCTAAGCTCAAGGCAGTATTATTTATGCAACAATCCTCAAGTGACTTCTCTTTGACCCTGTCGCTCTTTGAACCTATGTGAATTCTTGAAGACCATTCCATGTAGTACTGAGTCAGGTTCTCTTTGTGTCTGCTTTTTTCTTTTTTTTCCTTCAAAGAGACATGAACAGTCATTTGCAATCTCAGCATTACTTCTGACTGTAGGGACCTGTGTCATATGTCCTCTCTCTTTAGTCGTCCTTCTCCAGGATGAAGAGTCCTTTGGGGGTTCAAACAGCTAAGAGGTGCTGATGTCATAGCTGTTTGCTTAGTGAGTGTGATTTGGAGCTCTTACTCTAATTATCTGTTCATGCAAACTCATTTCACTTGGCTCATACAAATGCAAGACGACTCTAGAAGAATGTGGGTGCGCAGCTACAGCAATTCTGCTTCTCAGGCAGCATTGTTTTCTTTGTGGCCGATGCACCATTAAAAACTGCAGATCAATCCTTAAAGTAAGCAGAATATCACTTACTGAAATTTCAGCTGGACTGAAAAAAGAGATTGCAAGAACTTGAGAGCTCTACCTGAGAAAAAAACCAGGATAAGTACAAAGAGCCCCGATGAAGAAGAAGGAAATGTGTATACTGGTGTGGAAGTATGTTGTGCTACTGATTCATGTTTTAAATATAATACAAACATAGCAACCCACTGACTGTTAAGTCATTCTATCAATACTCTCTGGTGTTCTGGTGTTTCTTGGAGTATTTATGCTTACATCTGTTGACCAAAGCTAAACAAGGGATCTGACTCTTTTCCCCAGTGCCTGCTGTTGTGTAGTGTCATGTATGCTTATAATCTATTTAAGAGAGCTTTTCTGATTTAATAAGCAGAAAATAGATATTTAATCTTGCCTTCCTCCTCTTGAATGGATTGCAGGCTGAAACTGTTTCATCAGTGATTCAAGGTAGTGCCAGAACTGGACTTCACTTCCCTGAAGTGTATTACCATTACATAGAAAATTTTTCTGCAGGGAAGTCCTGACCTGAGGCTCTTCCAGATGGGATTTGTGTTCTTCCAGAGATGCAGCTATCTGTAGATACCACTTTGTGTCAATATGAGAGGCAGTTTCATATTATTTTTCCTGTTTTTAGGATTTTGTTCCTCTCGTCTTCTTCAGGCTCTCTGAGGTGAACGCTGCAAATCTGTTACTTCCACATGGAAGCTCTTGACTTCAACAGAGCTATTCATTTTCTTAAAAGCAGACTTGTTCTCAGAGGCGTAGCTGAGCTGAGGGAACCAAAGTGTTCTGTAAACCAACCGTCACCGTGTCCCTGTGAGGCTAGTGACTGCTGTTTTTTCTCATGCTACAGCCCAAGTAAGGTGTCACTCACGCAGCAAGCTGATGGCACGTGTTGAATAAAATGCAGGTTTTGACTGCATGTTATTAAATCTTTCACTTTTGAAAATGCGAGAAACAGTAAAAATTGTTCCATTCGCGTTGCCTGTTTCAGCATATATGACCGTTATTTCCTGGTGTGGTCTCTTGGATTCTGTTTTTAAGTCATTGGTCGATTCACATGTATGCAAAGAAAGATACGGTTTTTGAATAATTTCCTCCAGCAGAACATGCTGTTGTTTTAACCACAAGTGAAAAACAGGATAAGTTTCCCAATTTGCAAGTGATTTAGGAAGAATAACTTGTGTCAAAAAGGAAAAAAAAGTCAAAATTGAAGTCACTGGAAGTGTCAGACATCATTTTATATACATAGACGGCAGCTGGATGCTGTGGCATCTGGCTTATGTTCCTTTGTTTCGTTGGACAAATCTGAAGCTTTTACAAACGTGTTAGAGCAAACCGAAAAGAGCAGTGTCTTGAGGTCACAGCTTGAATGCTTGCAGGACAATATTTGTTGTCTGGGAATTGGAAATGATCAACAAGTCCCTGCATTGCTGCAGGAAGACGCGTCTCTGCAGAACTGCAAAAATCTCTGTGTCTTGTACATGAACTTGCTGAAATGTTAGATGTTTCATCTGCTGCGTCAAGTGCTTTCCAGACAGTTGTGTAAGCAAAACCAGTGGCTGCTGCAGGGCTTGTTCACTCAAACTGTGGGTGAAGGACAAACGCCCAGCTGTTGGTGGAGAGGGGAACCAGTTTCCTTGTACAAAAACCTGCTTTGCTTCTGATCTTTCCGCTTCATCCTGAACAGAGATCTACTAAAAGCCTTCAAGAAGAGGCAAGGAACTAAACTCATGACTCCTCTGTATGCTGTAAGCCATGAACTCGAGAGTGGTTTTGCTTGACGTGCAGTAATTTCATGCTTGTTTCCACAGACAAACTCATAATCCACAGGCCACAAATCACCTCTCTCTTT
>NW_010406692.1:0-4399 GCF_000710305.1 Buceros rhinoceros silvestris | reverse complement strand
TGACATTTGTTGCTGACCTGGAGAGAGACCCGTGCGCTTGAAAGCTTTCATTAGACAAGCTAATGCCTGTCTGCGGGCTTTGTCTTGTATCAAGGTTTGCAGGTACTTGACTTCTCTCTCTTGATCTGTGGTACTTTAGAAGGACTTGTTTTAGGAACTGTGGCCCTCAGCTTGAGTAGTTTCTGCTGCTTGTGTGTCATGCAATTTCATGCATTTTCTGTGTGCCAAAAAGATCAGTAAAACTTTATACTTGCTACACAGGAAATTCAGACAATCTGGTGCAATATAACTTATTATGGACAAAGTTTTATAATTCTTGCCTGTCTGTATCTCTTTCTCACTGACTGTTGCTGTTTGTCCTCTGATTTTTTTTCTTCTGAAACTGCTGGGCAAGAAAGAAGACAGTGAGGGCATGCAGCAAACGGCATGTGTGATGGCAGTTGTCTAGGGTCTTTACACCTTTTTTAGGTCAGCTGGGATTTTTGGGCTGTTAGAAACATCGGTGTCATTTTCCAACTGCTACTTAACTGTGTTAATCTGTTTTACTGCGCACACAATCTTTCCAGTTTTTGTGCAAGCGGGCGGAACAGTAGGTTCCTACAAACGTGCTGTCTATTGCCATAGAGGGTAGGTGCAATTTCAAAACAAGGCAGTGGAAGAAAACGTGCAACTGGATAGGAAGGCACGTGGGCACCCCTTGTGTCTGCTGGGAATCTTGACTTTTCTTAATGGTGAGGCTAAGATTTGTAGAACCCGGAACTTCTAAGGCCCTTGAAACACTGTCCTGAAACTAGCATCTCCATTGTAGCTGACCCGCTTGGGGGCTTGTAAAGGGGTGTGTGTCATAATAGAGGAGTTTGCTTTACACCACTTTCTGTTCAGGAATTGTAGCTGCCTGGGAGGTTTTTAAATACTGACTTATTTTCCCTTCTCTTGAGTTTCTCACTGTCCCTTTGATCCTCATGCCAGACAAGTGCCTGTGCCAGGAAGGCAACGGTAACCATTGTGACGCTGTACTGCATGAGGTAATATTTTTATTGAAGTGTGGTTTCTCCCCACCCTTCCCCAGTCTTCTCATTAATGGTGATTTTATGCTCTTAGATTAAATGGTGTGGCAATAGGTCCGCACTGCAGCTGGAGGTGTTTGATAGCCCAGAGTAACAGAAGTGAGGTTTCTTCTGGTGTATCTTCTGTTTTTAAGGTCTGTGAACTGCACATCTTTAAAATATGCTTTTGAGAAGCGTTAATTTCTTTACATTGTAAGGAAGAAAGTGTGCTTTGTTTACAAAGTTTTGAGAAGGTACAAAGACTTGGGGAATTTTCTAACAGGTTGACAGAGTTTTATTACATTAAATGTTTGACAGCAGAAAGGTGTGAAATACCTTGGTGTATTTCTCACTCTTTGGCTGGTGTCAGGTGGTGTTGTGAATCACCTGAAGGTGAAGGAATCCTATTCCTTTCCAGGAAAGAGCCCCTAACCGAGTAAGCGTGTAGCGTGCTTCTGAGCCCACACTCGTGGCTTGGGAGTTTCAGGTGTTAGCCCCTGGTTGTACAGTGCATATGTTTCTGGTTTCTGCCACTGTAGAACAATGCGGGCTTGTACGAATGTGCAGTAGTGGCACAACTTAGTGGTGAAGAAATATGTGAGGAGACTGGAGATGTTGCAGCCTGTTCTGTGCTCGTTGCTCTCTGCCTGCTGGGGATGTGGTCCGCGGAAGACAGAAGCTCTGTTGGTAGAGCCAAACTTGCAGGTCCTATCTCTTATTACTTAGATGCTGTGCAAAACAAACTCTCTTTCCTTTGAGGCAGTTTAAGATGAGTTGGCTGGTAAGTTTGAGAAGTGCTTGCTTATATTGTGGAAAGGGATGTATGAACAGAAATGTGGATCGTATGGACTAGCACTACCCTTGCAAGAGAGCAACATGCCAGCAGTGCAGCCTTCCTGCAGGTGGGTGCTAATGCGTACACAGTGGGCTGCAGCAGCTGGGGGGCTCTAGCCAAGTCGATGTGTTGGAAGCTTCCCTGGTACTGGTGAGCTGGAATCCCATAGTTACGTGTGGCCCTGACTACAAGCTGCGTTGAATAACGGGATTGAAATTATTGCGTAATAACCTGTTGTAGGCTAAAGGGTGAGAGGTTTGGGAATACTGAGATACTAGCCTCCCTGAATGACACAGCAGATAACAGGTTTGTACAGATTGGAATCTGTATAACTGTGCTGGGTAAGGTAACCAGTTGTGTGTTGTGCAAGAATTTGGCTTTTACTGAAGTGCTCTGAAGCAAACTGCGAAGTAAAATATTGCATCACTCTGTATACTGCAGGGCAACTGTAGAGGTGGTGTTCCTGCCCTCTCAGGAGGAGATGCCCGCATCAGAAGCTCATTTAGGAGACCACCTCCTACATCTGTGAGTTTAGGAGATCCTGGTGATAGGAGCCGGTCCTCTCTGGTGTTTTTAGTTGCAAATGGTCTCCTAGGGCCTTTGATCCCAGCATTTTTTTACTTTTTTTTTTTATTAGAGGAACACAGCGTAGGCATAGCTTGAAGAGAAATGGAAAAATTCAGGTGCATGGGAACTTGCAAGAAGCTGTGGTATTTAAAGAGTGCAGACAGATTTTTTTTCTTCCCCCCTGCATTTTTCCCAAGCTGTATTTGTGCAACCAAATAACTGCACTCTCTAGGGTGTAACTGGCCGTATAGCCAACGACTACACTTGCATTTCTGTGGTGCTGTTTGGAGACTTCACAGAATGGAAATAAGTCAATAATTTGAATCAAATTATCAGTGTGTCTTAATTTCAAAGACAAGCCAGTAGACGCTTATCTAGGATAGAAAAAAATCCTTCACTCTCAGCTACAGAATTTCAAATAACACAGAAAGAGGGAAGGAAGTGTTGAAATGGGTACTCCTGTTGTAATGGAAAACTATATAGTAAATCTTTTGATTGTGCTAAGTATCTCCTTATGGCTGTATTTCATTACTTTTATTTTGTAATGGTAAGACAGTGATTCTGCAGTCTCTCTTCCACTGGTCCTTGGGGTGACGTGTGTTTGCCCTTGGGTGGGATGGTTGGAAAACTTTCACAGTTTGCAAAATGAGGCTTGCAAACAAGGCGGAATGCTTCATATGAAAGAAAATACGCTTGAAATATGACACAAGTGTTTTTGATGTCCATCGTAATAAATGGCTTTCTTCTTTAAAGGTCTAGCAATACTTGAAGAGGCCTTAGGCAAATGATGGTAAAGTTACTTTGTAAAAGTGAGTTAAGTTTTGCATAGCCATTCTGAATTTAGTTGACATAGGTGAGCAATTAACAAACTTACTAACTCTTTGTATCCTGTTATAGTGAGCACGGCGGTTGTTCTGTCAGTGTGACAGGTAAATGCCGTATCTAAAAGCTTTTTAGGTAAGTTAAGTAGCTGGGGATCCAAACCATTTAGTGAGCACGGCGGTTGTTCTGTCAGTGTGATAGGTAAATGCCGTATCTAAAAGCTTTTTAGCTAAGTTAAGTAGCTGGGGATCCAAACCATAAAAGAACGCCTCAATGCTAGATAGGATTTCTTTAAATTTTTTATAAAAAAGATACTTCAGTATTTGTTTCAGCTCAACTTGAATGATGCCTGTGAATTAGTTGAGAAGCTTCTCAGCTTTTAACACCACTTCTGACACATTTGATTGGGTTTTCACTGCTGAAAGATGATGAGCACAGGTGGTGAAAGCGAGCTCTTCCACAGTGCTGCAACACACTGTGCAGTTCAGTTTCAGAGCAGAGGATTAGGTTTGGGACGTGGTTTCTCGAAGAACAGAAAGGATAATGGTGAAAATCAATTCGCTGCGAGGAGCAGGTGTGAGACACACTGCTGCAGGAATCTCTGCGTTCTGGGATGGCTACTCCAGCTAATGTTTCAGCATCTTTGCTGCCATCGTGCATACGTCTGGAGATGCATTGTCTCCCATGAAAGGGTAATCCAGCCTGTTCAATAATAACTCTTTTGCCTTGTAACAGTAAAGTATCAGATTTTGCAGCATGTGAGACAAAAGGCTCCTTTGCTTCTTCTCAGAATAAGTTTACAGTTGTCACGTTTCTCCTTCACCAGCGTGCCTGGCACTTCAGAAGATGGCTCAGACCTCTCTTTGTTGTTGGAAGAGACAGAGGATCTTTATGGTTTTCTGTTATTGGTAGCTTCTATCTTCGTAATTCATTTTGCTATTTAATACACATGACTTATGCCTAAATCCCCTTCAGGATTTAGTTTAGAAAGTTAGGTTTCAGTTAACTGGAACTTGAGCAGCTTTCTCCAAAAATCCCATCCCTAAGAAATGTTAATAATAAAAAAAAAAATTAAAAGTCATGTTAGCTTTGTGAATCGTAGAATCATCTGGTTGGCAGAGACCTTTAA
>NW_010406691.1:4197-7102 GCF_000710305.1 Buceros rhinoceros silvestris | reverse complement strand
GGTTCCTCCATGTTGAACCCAGGACAGATAGGTCTCCTATAAGCAGAATCACTGCAACACAATTTTATAAGTAGACAACACAGAATTTTACAGCATAGCTTAGTTTATGGCTCCTTATCACCTGGACCCTCGGCAGATTGGGTTAAATCTTAATGGTAGACTTGCCCTATTAATATAACAATCTTAATCTAGACTCAAAAACATGTAAAAGACTACAAATCGCTCAATCCTCAACAGAAGCAGACAATGATTTTGCCATCCAGCAGCAGTTCCAGTCAAAATTCTGTTGCAGGGTACCTTCTACGGATGAAGTCGGAGTCACAACACGGACACCAATATGGTTAGGAATTGTGCTCGTTTATTGTTTACAATACATCTCAATTTATAGACTCTTGTCCACCCGACTAGCTACATGGTGATTGGATAGTGTCTCTGTCACACAGACAGCATGTATCTCTTAAGGCACTGTGGTTGGATAAAAGGGGTTAGTCCACACGTGGTTACTGTTTTGGTTAGAGTTAATAAAACAGAGTCTAGTAGAGATATAATTTCCCAGACGATAGTGCAGCAGCTGGGTTTCGGCTGCTAAGTTTCCCAGAGAGAGAGTAGCATATTTTTCACAGTTCTAATTTCTGCTAGAATGATACACCAACAAAATTCCACTTGGGACTTGTAACTGCTTAATTTTATAGGTAGTGGTCTGTGTGCTCTTATGCTTCACTGTTCTGTGATGGTGTTATCGCAACCTGGGTGGCTAGGTGGCTTGGACCTTCAAGGCTGGTGAGAAGGGGATTAATGTGCCTGGCATCCAGGAACATTGAGATTGACTGGGAGATGAAGCAGAGCAGAATGTTGAACAGAATGCTGTAGTATTCATGGTGTGGTCAAGCTATTTTAGAAACAGATTCAAACTGGAGGTGTAAGCTTTAACAGCTTCCTGTTCGCTTTCCTTGAAGCTGGTGCACAAGGTCTTATGAGCCTGATAAGAAGTGGAAAGGTGCCTGATACATAATTAGCTCAGTCACAAAGAATGGCCATTTGTCCTGTAAATTGGTTTAGTTATGCTAACCATATTATCAAGGGCAAGGAGCAGCATGTACTGGTTACATCTACTATGAATCACTGGGGTGTATCACTAGTGTCTGGCTGGACATCATGTTGCTGGTCACAACCCTTTAAGACCAGTAGTTCACTTGATTTTAAATAAACCTCACTGTACATTTATTTAGTCCCTATTTCAATAGTTTATCAGTGGTAGCTTGTGTGATTCTGTAGGAATTGTCAAAAACAAATTTTTCCAGACTGCAAACAAACAAACAAACAAAAGTTAGGACACTTTTAGAAGGTCTGCATCTAAAGTAGCTACAAATACTTAGTGCTAATCATCATCCAAAAATACCTCGACAGAACATCAGATATACCAGTATCTCTGCAGAAAGACATGCTCAATTTCTGCTTTTATATAAAGATAAATAATGAAGAGAGTTTTTCTCCTAGAAGAGTTTGAGCTTTACTGTAATCCTCATTGAGAGTCAAAGCACAGTGTTATAGTTACTCTATGCAGAATTTTTTTTCTTTTTCCAGTAGGAGGAGCTGTAGGTGCGAGGGAAATAAAATGCATAAGAAATTCTACATTTCTTGGCCTCACAAATATATATTTCAGAAAAATATTTAGACAGATCCAGAATTTGGTGCCTGAGTTCAGTCTTTTGTGGTTCGTTCATTGGTACTAACTACTCTAGCAGGACGCCTGCTAAAGCAGTGCTTAGGTAAGTACCATATCTGCACTAGTTCAACAGTCTATCCCTGAGCTGCCTTCAAACACTGATTTTTACACAGCTTTAATAATGAAAGAGAAATTATCACAATATCTATATTTACGAGTATACACATCAGTGTCACTGTACACACATGCATTGCTCTAAATTGGACTACTAATTTGTTTGTAATTACTGACTGTGTAAATAATGATTGTTCTAATATCTTGAGGTTTTCAGGACCATGGAATAGGGATAGAGTTCCATGAATGACTAACACAACATATTATCCGATCAAATGAAATGTATACACTACCAGAGTGATGCAACACTATGCTTTTCTGTATATCATGTTATCATGATGGAACTATATTTTATATGTTTCAAAGCAGACTATCTTCATGAGGTATATCTAAATTTGCTTTAAAAAGATTCAGCTGAACAGTGCAGATTTCCATATTTTAGTGAATGTCTTTAAAAATATTTTTGTCATGGTTTATGTATCTTTAGTTCCTTTACATGGCCCTGTCAGTGTTGATAACCTTTACAGGCTGGGTTTCCTTTCTAGTAAGTTTACTGTGTGATAATGAAACCATACTTATTCATCTGTATGGCATACTTACGATACTAAGCATCCAAAAACCACAGTTTATTGCCATTAGTATAAAAAAAATGAAATACTGGTGAGAGACTAGTAATTACACCTCAGTGTGTTTTGAAAAAAAATAAACAAATAGGAGCTGTGTCACCGGTTGGCCAAGGCAGACCAATTATGGAATGAGTTCTTCCTCTCTCTAATTAACCTCCCTCCTGATCTGGGAGAGAAAGGGTTAAAAGCACAGATAAGACAAAAGAAAAGTTTGTGAGACCTCTTAAGTTTGGGAAACTAAAACAAGTTTAATAACACTAGAAAAAATATTATATACAGAAAAACAAATGAGATATTAACAGTTTTATATGGGATTGGAAAGCTGATGTAGCGAGGGTTAAACCACTGTTAAGGAAACAAAAGCAAAAGGAAAAAAAGTACCACGCAGTTCAAAGTGGTGGTGGCCACGTGGTGGGCGGATTCGCAGGAGCAGAGCAAAGCTGAGCTGAGGTGTTGCGAATGTTAGAAACAGCAGCAAAAACGGCGGCTGAAGCAAACG
>NW_010406691.1:0-4117 GCF_000710305.1 Buceros rhinoceros silvestris | reverse complement strand
GTTAAGGGTGTGCGAATGTTAGAAACACCAGCAAAAACGGCAGCTGAAGCAAACGCAGCGAGTAGAGCCAAGCTGCGGCAAGGGTCCCTGGGGACAAAGTGCAGCAGCAGTAGGCAAGGGTCCTCACAGGTCCTGGAAGACGGCAGGGACAGAAAAAAATAGACAAGTCCTGGGGTCACCAAGAAGCAAGAGGCAAGGCATGTCTGGAGCCTGGGTCAGCAAGAGACTATATGGGCACCGGCACACCGAGAAAGTGAAAGTACCCCATCCCCTGCACAGTTCTTAAAGGAATGGAGAACGTGCCAAAGTTTTCACAACCAATGAGATATGCTAATGTAAATGTCAGAAATACATCACAATTGGTAGCTTTTTAAATGTCCATCAAAACCAAATCAAACCATTTTTTTTAATCAAGCTGGTTTTTCTCCTAACCCAGGACAAGCTGGTACATGACTGTAAAAGTAATCAGGCATAACAATCATATTTCCCTGTTGCTGGTCCCATCATAAAGTTAACATCATTATTTACACTGATTGGCAACCAGAAATGAATAAGCATTGAAATATCAGGTAAAGCCAGCTAAGGAATTGTCCGTGTTAGTTACAGCTGGAAACTTGTTTTTCACATGTTTTTTCATGTTCACAGTAAATAAATTTTGCTTACTATCACCTTGACATGACTTAATAACTGCAAAGAACTGTGGGCACTTCAATGACACAGAAAATAGAAACGTGGAGTAGTACATTCAAAAGCCTTTTTGGTCACATGGTATAAAGCAAACTGTACTGCTCTATGGTAATTTAATAACGTTCTTGAACTGTGCAAATGGAATATACAGAAACACAAAAGCAACACGTTTTTTCAAGAGTCTTTGCAACATGTTATCACAGGGTTTTTTTTTCCCTTTGAACCTAAAATGGGGTGGGACAGAATTTCACTTTCTCTAAGAATAGGCTCTTATGTGCTATTTTAAAAATATTGGTATTAAAAATATAAGCACCCACATATAATGTATATGCATATATTTAAAAATATATGTATATTGCTCTCTAACTTTAAGGTCAAATAGTGTAACATGCAGCTACATTTTTCCACCATTAAGAAAAGCATGACTTCAACCAAATCATTAATTGGAAAATAATTCTGGACATATTAAACCCCTAATCTTGCAAAAAAACTGTCAATGAGAAAGATTGCTGGCCAAGGTGAAGACTTGAACACTGTAGCTGACTTCATGGCAATACTCAGGGCCATACCTTGTTTGCTGTATTAATACAGATGTAGACTTAAGTTTACTTCCAGAAATAAAGTCATATACCAATTAATTAAGTGTATATATAAGATGCTTAAAATTAACATTTCTTTCCCTTCCACTAAGTGTTAGGTACATAATATGAGGCAAAGGAAAAAGTCCTTTAAGTGTGTATTCACAGGTCCTAGCCTTCTGACAGTTCATTGAGATGGTCAGTTTTCTGTGTTGTGATTGATGTGCTGGTGCTGAAATAGCTCAGTGGAAGCTCATCCAGCTACATTTCACTTGTTCCATAAGCCCACTGAAAGCAAAGGGAAGGAATATTTACCTGTTTAAAGGTCTGCAGCTTTATTCATTAATGATTTTGTTAGGAAATAGTTGCTTCTTTATTAAGAATATCTATCTCTAAATAGCAGCTGGAGAATGAATAATCTTATTATAACAGGGGTGTTACTGCTAGGCTACCAGTCATTGGAAAAGAAATGTACTTAGTAGTGTTGTTAATATTTTAAATCATAAATAATTCATTCAAATGCATTTCAACAAATATTCTTGCTAGCCTGAAAGTCTACTACACTTGTCTTATCAGCAATATTACTATAAACATATTCTAAAACAATTAAGATAAATATGTGAAGTGTATCAGGTATGATACTTACTTTCATATTAAAAAGAACTTACCTTAGTTGCAGTATATGTGGAATGTATTAGCAATAATCACAGAGCCACAAAAACATCAATATATCTGAGAAGAAAAATACACTTTTCTTTTCTCCAAATACACATGGAGTGTAACTAAGAATAAAACTGACAATGCATAAACACATCCTATGAATATGCTTCTCAGAAACCTTATTACATTGAGTGAATGTGTTTTACTAGTTCTATTTAAAAAACCAAACAAACCACAAAAACCCAAGCAATCAGTTTGAATATTACCATCTATATAAATTTAAATTAATTTACTGACCCAGCTGCAAGACATTCACACATATTCAGACATCTCTCTATAAGAAAGGTATGTAGGCAACAAGTACTTAAGTACTTAAGTCTGACCAATTCAACCTACTAATTCAGACCATAAATGAAAGACATCACATGTGCCTTTAGAAATACTCTTGGCCAGGTCTTATTTAGTAATACTTTTTGCCAGAACTCCAGTTACTATGAATCTGCTCTATACCACATTCAACCACAAGGAGAACTAAGGGGGAATAACACATGGGGAATATTGCTCCACGATAGGCATGAATATCCTGTGTACTAGCAGGATACCAATCACTAGGGTGGATGGTTAAATAACTAGAAAATTTGGGTTCCTGATTTCAATAGTAGCAGAAAAGTATTGTGACTCCTCCAGTTCCAAGTAAACCTAAGCATGCAGGCACCCTGCTCTCATCAAAGCCAAGAGATAGAAGCAGGGAAGAGTGAGCAAAGACCATGACCAGCATATTTTGTGTTACAGGACTCAAACCATTTACTGACATCTGAGACGGAGGTATCTATAATTAGCCATATAGCCCAGACAGATTCATACTTTAAAATAACATCTAGAGTAACAAGAAACTTTGGATTTCAAAGGTTTTTTTATGTACCTGGCTTTTAAAAACCTCATTTGCTTAAGTCCATGAACCAAAATCAATTCTCAAGAGACATATACAGTATTAAAAGCAATCTTTATCCCCTTTTAAATTTGTATTTTCCTATCCTCTTTCAAGACAGAAGGGAAGCATTGCCCTCTAGAGGAAATCTATTATTTTCTGGAAAGAATGTTATAGCAAAATAAGGCCTAGGCCTTGTTCTCCAAATCCACTTTTATCTTCAGTTGATTACAAGAAATACAAAAGTTACGATTCCAGATATTCCCCAGTTTCTACAAAGCCTACCAAAACAGGTGAAACATACAAATAAGATTTTATTGCTACCAAAAAATACTATCTTTTTCAAGTACAATATGTACTATTTAATTCAGACTGGCTGTACAGGCTGTTTTGAAGAGCTTTAACACTTACCACATTAGTCATACACAACAAAGTCCAAAGGTGCAAGGAGGAAAACAAACTTTGTCAAAGGCAAACACTTCTTCCTGCGTAAAATCTGGGAAGGCATTCAGATGACCAGAAGGGGAAAAACACTGTAATGCTTTGCTGTAGTAATGCTTTTATAATATCAGTCCAGATTGTAAATTAGAATTAAAAAAAAAAAAATCACCTGTACAAACAGGGGACTGTGTGAAATGGAACGAAACACCACAATTTCCTAAATTTGATGGTCTTTCTCAAATTGATGACAGTTCTAGAACTGCTTCCCATGAAACTACTTTTGTTGCCACTAAGACCTCTGAAACACAGATTAGACATTATACAGGAAAAAAAAAAAAGCATGAACCTATGATTCCTATTAAATGCTTACAGAGAAAGTGATTTTAAAGAAATGCACAGATTGATTCACAAGAGATACAAATCCAACAACCATTTTTGTTTATTAAAGTTTATATGTTTATTATCGGGACTTTGTAGAATCAATGCTGCTGAGAATTAACTATTCTAAATTCCTTGGAAAGGTCCCCACCAAGAGGCCACAGAGGTGTATTTAGGGTTTGTAGACTCAGAACAAAGTCCAAGTCATGTCAGGCATGTACACCATGCAGCGGGATGCCTGTGAGCTCTTTGTCAATAAAATTCATCACCAGGCGAGGCGACAACCAGAACTACAAGTATCACTAAATCCATATCTGGTGTTAGGTGTTATCTGAATGTCCTGTAGGAGTGTGAAGCATGGACAGAGGTCCAGCGGTCTCATTCTTCCTTTTTTCCAGCCTGGACAAACAAGCAGTTACCTCCACCCATGCAGGTGTAAATTGAT
>NW_010406690.1:70949-75631 GCF_000710305.1 Buceros rhinoceros silvestris | reverse complement strand
GGTGGGGGTGTGGTGTAGGGTGGGGGAGTGGTTTGGGAGAAGTTGCTAACAGCTGCAGATGGATATTTCCATCTCTTAGGTCACTAGTGATGCCAGTGCCTGTAAATGGAGGTTGGCAAATAGTTGTTCAGAGGGTTTTTAAACTTCTATTTCTGCAGCGATGTGAGTGATAGCAGTTGGATCACGATTCCTTAACTTGACTTTGAAGCATAAGAGGTTTCCAAGTGAACCTCTGTACCCACTCTGGGGTTTTTATTTTCTAATTTCTGTTAGTATTAGTTCCATTCATTCTGGTGTGGCCACAGTTAATAGTGAATTATGGTGAAGCAATTATCCTAGAGAACAAGTACTTATGGTTGGTAGGTTATAAGTGGGAATAATGAGGGATGGAAGAGAGCAATTCTGGCAGTGCTCATGGGTGTCAACCTGTTAGCAGAATGTAATGGTTTCAGGACACTTGGGAAACATTTAGAATGCCATATGGCTGCTTCAAATGGGAAAATAAGGAAAAAAAGTCTATAGTTCCCAGCAATTGCTCATTCTGAGTCGGTTTGCATTCAGCCTCACCCACTGGGTGGCTAGAATCTGTGTGTTAATAAATGATTTTTCTAAATTAATGTATCCTAGTGTTAAAAGCTTGGCTTCAGGACAGTCTGAACAGTATCTCTGCTCTGACACTGCGAAGTTGCTTAGCATATCTCCCACTTAAGTGTTAATGGGATTCATGAAGTAACTTCATTATTTCCTCTGAACTGGCTTTCTAAGTGTACGTAAAACACGTCCCCTGGTGTTTACTGTTCCCCTTGCACTTTGCTTGCAACGCCTTTGTACTGTAGAACTTCCACCAGGATATAAATCCTGCTAGGCAAATGATGAAAGTGTTTCAAAGTTACTTGTCCTGTGGAGTACCTGCTACCCCCAGACAGTTGGTCACTGGACCCAAGAGAAGTGGAAACAACAGTGATGCCACTTAGGCTACAGGATCTTCTCATTTGCCCAGACACCCTCTTTGATGAAGAAAAGCAGCGGTGGACTGTCTTGTAGCAGTAAGGGGCCTGGATACGTGGTAGCCGTGTGCCCAAGGGGGTTACCGGGGACAGATGGTGTATTTTGATAGTGTTGTATCAGAGCTCGTCCTCCAGGACTCCCATTCTTGGCAGGCCCTGGCTGCCCCGTGCCCGGGTCTGTGATGTCTGGAGGTAGAGCAGCGACTCTTTCACGGGCACCCCGTTGCCGTGGGGAAGGAGCTTGTGTGCCCACGTGAGGTTGAGAGCTGTGCTGGTGGTGGCATGTGCCTCTGGTGGGGTCTCCCAAGCCAGACAGGTCTCAACTGAAGGGTCAGACAAAGTGTGTCCACAGGCAGGATGGGCTCACTAGCCTTCGGGCACCATCCTAGGAGAAGGACAACTCTGACTGCAAACCCGGGCAGATGGAGCTCGTTTAGCCTTGTAAGGCATCCATCATCTCAGAGAAGGACACTCTAACCAAACCTATGACCCGAGGACTTCACTGTCACCGTCCAAGCTCTCTCGGCCCTGGCAGATGAACCTCAGGTGTAAAGGGTGGAGCCAGTTCCGCGCACGCTGGTGCCTCACTTGAAAAATCCACCGCGCAGGGCCGAAGGGTGCGCTCATCGCTTGCAGTGAGCGTGGGAAAAGCCCTTCCCAGATCTTCGTTCGCGAAGCCCAGCCATGATGATCAGAGCTCAGGCTTGATAGGGGTTGTCTTGGTCTCTAGTCCTTCTCTCTCCTTTCAGTAAAATAAACAGTTTGAGTGGGAGGGACAGAGAAAGAAGGGGGAGAACCTTACCTCTTTTCCCCTGTAATGTCTGTGGAGTCGTCTTACCAACACGTCAGATGTGAGTGTGATCAGAAAACCAGGAGCAATCTCAGAAAATTCCCAGATGATTTAATTGTGTTCAGAGCTTTGTGACTTCCACAGAGTCTGGATTAAGAGGTCAAAATTCCCTTCAAATTATATGTCAGAAGCCTGACTCTGAGAACGTGCCTGTGTGTGCGTGCACATGCACACGTGTGTGTGAGGGGTAGAATGTATTTTGTCCTGTTAAAAAAATTTTGCTTAGTTGTTAAGTAGCTACCAGTTCACATGAGGTTACATTTCAGGGCAGCTATTTTCTGTTGTAGATTCCTGAATTTTTTCATCTAAATTTATTATTTAAATAAAACGCTGCAACCTCATCTTGAATCAGGGAGTCACGTGAGCAGCATCCAGGAGTGTATTAGGGGACCAGTCTGGATTTTAGGACTCCGCTGACCCTGAAGAGACAATTCAGCTCTCCAAGCAGTTAGTACAACACCGAGTCCTGTGCTGTGTTTGGGGTGCAGCAGCCGTTGTTCAGCCAGAGTCATGCCTGCAGCTGCCTCACGTTTGGTGGGTTTGGACCTTGCATGCAGCAAACTCGCGTGAGCTTGCAGGATGCAGTACAGAGGGACCTTAAAAGCCAGCATGATAATAAAAAATGAGAGACCAGAAGAACTGAAAGCATTTGGTGTATTTGGAAATCAGGCCGCTTCTGTTTCAATTCCTGTCTGTAGATTGAATTTAGATATTCATATATGAAAATTGGGAAGCGTTTTTATCTTCCAAGCCTGCACTGTGAGATGAAAGGTTCTTCTTTAAAGAACTGTTTTTCCCTGTCCTGCTGCTTTTTAAATAAAAGCAGCTCTTCTCAGTTTATTGTTTTTTCCCTTTGGTTCCCTCTCACAGAAGACACCTCTTTGACATTAACTACCTGTATGATACCTGTTTGTGGTGAGAGAGATCAGTCTCCAGGGATTCACATCAATCATGTCAGACAGAGATGGGATCCCGTTATGACACACGGCCGTCAGGACGTACACTCTATGGGTATTAAAATGAAGTCAGCTGCAATGTCTTTGTGTCTACATAGATTATGCCGGGATTGATACTGGTACCCAGCAATGCCTAATCACACCGCAGCCTCCCACTCCACCACGTGTTACTGCTTTGTGGTGAGGTCTCCTTTTAGTGTTGTTAAGTCCAACTAAAACAGCAAATAAGTCTAAAATTGATCATTGATGCTCTGGAAACAGTTGTTTAACTCCTTCAAAGTCTGTTTGCATTTGACATTTCTTGAGCTGTGTCCTTTAGAGATAGGTATCTTTTGTAGATCTTCAAACCGAAACTCAAAGCAAATTCAAAAGGCTGCAGCTTTTATCAGGGATCGTTGAAAATGGGATTACTCTGCTTTGGTTTGAAGTTAGAGTCCTGCAATTCTGAGCGACTTTATGGTGGTACATCAGTGGGAGCTGTATGGCTGAACCCGTGCAGGCTTTGTTTGAAATCGGAATAGGCTTAAACCTCTGCCTTCTGCAGCGAACCACACAGAGCAGGGCTCTGAAATCTGTCAGTTCTTCCATAGTCTCCACGTCCTGAAGCAGTTCAAGTGTTCCTCGGTTGTACTGTTCACAGTTAATATCTGTGTTCGGGATGAACGTGGTAATGAAGGTATTCTGGAGATGTGTTCTGTGGCTGAACTCGGCATGCATGTCACCAGGTTTGTTCACTTGTAATTTGGGCGGTCTGGAATTCAGCCACTTCTTGTTCCACTAGAATGGAAAAAAGACATTTATTCTCTTGCTGCTTTTTCTGAAATTACTGCTGCTGGGTTTCCAGTAAGGGAGTTGGAGAAAATGCTAAGTAAATACAGACGTAGTGGGATTTCCAAGAGCTTTGTAAAGAGCACATTCTCTTACCAATTGCCAACTTTTCAGGTGCATCTCAGCCACAAATAACTTGGGAACTACAGTAAAACTCTGCGGTTGCGCTTTATTCCTCTGCTAATGACAAAATTATTGGCCTTTTTCTTGGACTTCAGTGTTCTTGCTGTCTTGCCATCCTTCCATAAAGATGGCAGCATTCCAGCTGAGTCCATTTACTTGGACTGTCTTTCCTGTAATGAGCTTGTTCTGTACTGGTGAGGGTCACTGGGAACTGCTTCTCTTGGACCAAACTGCTGTTCCCTTGCTCTAGAAAACCCTCTGGCCCCAGTGAAGGAGTATGACCACAGAAACACTGTGCACGGGCATTGGAGCACAGGCTGCGGGGAAATGCTGCATCTGGAGCAGAAGTCAGAGGCCAAACGGTTTAATTCCATTCCACTGTGTAACCAGTATTCTGAAACTTTAGCTATTGATTGTCAATAAAAAGGATGTAAACGGATAGAAACAGATATCGGTGAAAACAAAATATATTATTAAAGTAAAAATAAGAACAAATACAAGCCATATAAGGCACTGTTGTTATCTCAGATTTGCATTGGTCCATTTGACTGCGAATAGTTCCTATCTGGTCAGCAGGTTTATTGATTTACACCCCTGGAACAGTCAGACCGTGACTTTCAATTACAGTGTTCCAATACTGCGAATACCTGTTTGTTTTAATAAGGACAGGAGTGAGTATAAAGCAGTGCTTCCAAAAATACTTTAGTCGTGTCCAAGATGACAAACAGCTCCTGGGGATACTGTGGGTTGTCCCTCAACAGGGTTCTGTATGGTCCAGCTTGTGTAGCTAAGCTGCTTGTGGAACCATCTTTGGGTCGCTAATCCTTTAGAGCTTCAGAGCACAGACCGTCTTTATTATCTTGAAAATATGGAAAATATAGATGAGGAATTTCACTTTGAAACAGTGACTTGGGGGGG
>NW_010406690.1:56142-70840 GCF_000710305.1 Buceros rhinoceros silvestris | reverse complement strand
GGGGGGGGGGGGTCATGTTGGGCAAAATGTAGCTTATAATATTTTTTTATCAAAGTGTTCAGAAAGCAGGTATTCCAAATCTGTGTTTGATACCTCAAAGGCAGGGAGGGAAAGGGGATGTCAGAAAAAGAACCATAAAGAAGGTACTCAGTAACTGTTAATTAGAGCAAAAGTATTAATTAAGTGTTAAGGCAGCATAGTGTAAATTGGAATCTTTTACATATTTCTGTGTGGGGAATTTTGCACATTGAAGACTTTTGTAATAGTTAAAATCTCAATAGATTTTTTTTAAACCTTTATTAGAACTTGCAATCCATGGTGGCCAAGTGTCTGGCATAGCTTGAATTTAATAGCAGGAGATCTGGAGTGAGCGTTGTGGCTTTGTCTGTTTCATAAAAGATTAGATGAGACACATTCTTTTATAGTATTTTTCTAAAATGCCGTAAAAAGGAAATAATAGAAAAATCGGTACTTTTAAGCAGAAGAAAATGAATGTTTTGCCTACAGCAAGCAACATCACGAGGGTGCTTGTTAAGTTATTTGCAGCATCTATAGACAATCAAAACACAGTACGGCTTTCCACACAATGTTTATTCTGGTCGTATATTAAAGACAAATCACTCCAGGAATCATCTAAAACGCAGGACAGATTTGTCAACATCTTTATGCAGATGGAGGGATCCACCTCTAGAGCAGCAGGACTGCTTGGTCAGCGGAAACCCTGCTCCTGAACCCCTTTCTGTGTTCTGCAGGTACGTGTGCTGGTACTGGATTATGCCAGTGCTACTAACCCCTGAAGCCCGGAAAACTTTAGTGTGAATAAACCTTTGAGATTACGTTGTCTCCTGTGTACTGCAAAGAAATCTGCTAGGGGTGTGTGCGCATCTAACACGCAATTATCCCAAGGCCAGTCCTGATCCGTGGCAACATGTAGATACAGCTGGGCTTCATGAAAGTCTGCTCTGTGTGGTGGGGGAAACAGTGTCATGAGTTGGGGTGAGGAGGGCAGCTGTAGAGATCTGTTGGAGCACTCTACATCTGCAAAGCGGTGCTTGCTATTTGCCCTCATTTCCCTCTATCTCCCCTGGGCCGAGCTCTGCTGCAGGCAGGGAATGGTGTCCTGGAGTGGACAGTGTAGAATCCTAGCCCGGCCTTTGCTGCTGCACAGCACTGTGCCTTCTCCTCCCGTCTGGGGACAAGTTGTGTTTCGCATGGGCTGTGCACATTGCCAGAGCTGATACAGGAGTGTGAAACACCTTCACTGGGCTTAATAGGGGTAGTATGAAAGAGCTTTGACAATCTGCTTTGCTTGAGTGCGGAGATTGGTTTAATTCATTTGTGCTTTTGGTTTTGGTAGAAGGGAATGTTATTGTTTAAAGCGGTTGAACCACTTCCCTTAGAGGCACTAACAAAGTAAACTGCTCGCCTTCAAATTTTGTCCTGAGTATTCACCTGTGCTCTCCAAGAGCCGCCCAGGCTGGCAGTCTGCCTTCTGCTGTGATGGTGCCTTGGGAAAAAAGGCGCCTGGAGAAGAGCTGTGCAGAGGGTTAGGAGGAAGGGAGGTGTTTTCCTCCCCAGTAGGGAGCTCTGAGGAGGCAGGTACTTCTGTTCAATGCTTGCCTCCTTCCACTGTGCTAGCGAGGTCTTCAGGTGAAATAAGGGGCATCCTCTGCGCCTCCAAGGCAGCAGAAAGGCTTTGAATAGGAAAGGATGTAGTGTGTATGAAGGCTTCCTGACATCCTTCTGGTTGTTATCATTTCTGTTAAAGCCTTCCAGCCTGGATTTTGCTCGTTACTCACTTCTTTTGCTTTTTGTTTTTTTGTTCCCAAACCTTGCTGCTTTCATCTGCCCAGGACAAGAGGTCGAATTTTATTGAACTGAGCTGTAGTATCTCTGGTTTTCACGGTATAAAACTGCTTTCCAAAAATCGGTATAAAACTGCAGGACTGTCTGTCCCATTTGAAAAATGTATCTGCTGGGCTATCTGTTGAACCCTTTCTACAGGATTTTCTCCTGTGGAAAATCATTATTTCTTCAAATGACGTTGAGAGAATGTTGGGTTTGACAGAACCAAGTACGCTGCCCTGCCTTGTTGTTAAAAAGCACCTTGAGAAAAGAAATTGATCAAGGGGCAGGAGAAAAAGTTTTAAAAATATCTTTTTTATATTTCTTGTAAGCCTGCCTTCATCTTCCCGACCTCTTTGTGCTAGTCGTTAGCTCATTTTAGGGTGGCTCTGGCTCTTCCCTGCACAATCCGAATAAAAACCATGGTCCTAGGAAGGGGTAAATGTACCTCTTTGGTCTGGAGTGAAGATGGCAAAATTGTAATGCACAGCAAGAGCTCTAACATATTAATTCACAAGAAATACGGAATGTGTTCCCCTGTGCGACTGAGAGATTACTGTCAGGCCAAAAATCTTGCAGGATAACCAAGGCTTATTTGGGAACGAAAAGCAGTTGAAAGGACTTCCAGAATGTGCATTCTCGTTGCTGTCTCAACGTGACCAATACTTGGAGGTACAGTTACTTTTAGAGATGAAATGTATTGATGAGCGAAGACTTGCTCAAGGCCTAGAGAAGACATGATTCCAAAACAACGCTACAGGCTTTCTCCTTCAGTGTGTTAGTTGGATAAGAAGCAAAAAGTATTAAAATGTTACAAAAATTCCAAATGATGGTACTTAACACTAGTGAGAAGCCTTATTTAAGAAAAATGTGAGTCAAAATCAACCATTAGTGGCTCTTATGTTTGGCAAGTAGCCAGATCATCTCCGGGCTCCCTCTTCCTGATCCTGTTGCTGCTCTCAGTCACGCAGAACTGAAGCAGCAAGGCACAGACAATATTGTCTTGTGAAGTGCTGCTGCTTCTCTGAGGCTGGATCCTGAGGAGGAGTTCTGGGAATCCCGAGCAGGTCTGTAAAAGCAGATTGCTGAATCTGAGACTTTTCTTGAAAATGTGGGACAGACTCAGTTGATGGAGGTGTTTCTGCAAGTTGCCTGCAACATAGGAGAAATGTTAAGGCTGCTGAACAGGTAAATAACTGTGATTTTTTTCTGTTTTCCAGCAAGTTATAAAAACAAACCTTAAAGTTTGTTACCAAACCAACTTTACTTCTAAATTTTTGTATTACTAGGGTTTTTAAAAAACAATAGTGAAGTTGGACGTGTAAAGATGATAACAAAGTTATTTTAAAAAAATTAATATGAAAAGTTGTGTCATTTTTGTGGACGAATCTGCATTAGCATTGCACTGTAAACACTTGAATAAATGAGGTGAACTTGTAAAGGCTTTTAAAGTAACTCGTCACCCTCTCAAAACAAAATTAACCTCCTTCTTTATGGAGTTGCAGCAAGAAGGGTTCACAAAATAAACCAACGACTAAAGAACATTTTAGGTTACAAACTGACCATAGATTTGATCAGGTAGGTTATGGTTTACTCTGTCACTTTTCCATCCAAAGAAGTACTTGCTGGAAACAGTAAAGTGCAGACTATTAGATGAAAATGAATCAGGTAACAATGAACCCAGCTCTGACTCGGCCGGGTGTTGGTGGTGTGGCGTGGCGTTAAGGCAGCACTGGTGTATCCTGGAGTTAGGGCTTGGCTTCAGCGTATGGTCTGGTGCAGAGCTGTTGGCCGCGGTGTGATCTTCAGCCACTGTTTGGTCTTCTGCAGATTATTTCTGCCAAGAGGCAAAACTAATGGTTTAGGGGCCCTGGTAGTGCAGCATGAACTGTTGGACTCAGTGATCTTCAAGGTCTCTTCCAAGCAGGTGATTCTGTAATGTTAGTGCTGTTAATTAAGAGAGACAAACACGAGTAAGTGTAGGAGTACATGTCCTCTTCCCCAGAGGTGATAAGTGGACATCTGTATCCACACTCAGCCCTCTGGGGTCTAATTTACAGGCAGTAAATCCAGTCCTGCTGTGGTTAAGATATTTTAGATGTTTTTTCTAACAGGAGTTAAATTTCCTCCAAACTTTCTCTCAGTATTACCTTTTGTGCACTGTAAGTAGTCAGTTGTGTTTGATTCATTACAGTGTAGTGTTAGCTTTGCAGTGGTGAAATTCAGTCGAGTTTGGCACAATTACAGTGAGGTGAAACAAATACTGCAGTAATGTGCTTAGGTATGTTGGTCAAGAATGATAGGAGTCAGAGAAGCACAAGGATTTTGGAGGGTAATTATAAATGTTTCAAAGCAGAAGCCTTGGATGGATGCTGAGGTTTCTCGGCAAACTTCAATAAGTGAACTACCCTCGTTCTTACTTCTGATGTGTTTCATCTCTTTTGCTCAGCCTACTGCATCTGAATAATGAAATAGTGACTCTGACACTGAAGCACTGATTTACTCTTCTCAACATTTCACACGTTTTCCTCAATTTTGCATCTGTTTTCTTGCTGGCAGCAACCTCTTCCATCAAAACTGTCAGTGATTTTTAGAGCCATGAATTTAAGAAAAAACGGGGAAGAAATCTCCAAAACCTCTGAAGTGGATTTCTTTACTTCAGCAGCACTTCATATAGCAGTTTTCTATCAAGAAGATATATAGGAGGGAGAGTTGAAAAAGAAAAGTGGCAATTTGGAAGATCACTAGGTAACGACACTTGCTGCCTGCTCTCAGTGAGGTGTCGGTATTTCCAGCTACAAAGCTGCTGGGAAGGAGCCATTATGCTGTTTACGTTACAAGGGGACAAAAAGTGGGGAAGGGTTAGGGTTGAAAACGGGATGAAGCTGAATTCCACTTCTGAAACGTACCTGTCAGCAGAAGGGAGAGCATTAACTAAGAGAGTTCCGAAAGACAAGCGTGGTTCTCTCTAGGATAAACTGACGTGCCGTACTGTGCTGACAGGTTACTGTTCTGATTCCTGTGAAGAATGTGTTTTCAGTAGGGTGTTCTATAACCACAGGCTGTAGCCAGGACGGGTGCTTATGGCTTTGTGTCACATGCAGCCACAGAACACCACAGGAGAACGCGCTGAGTAACCAGGAAGAGCGCCCCTGCTAACCACTGAACTTGGCTGCCATCCCCTTAGCTATCTGAGCAAGTTTTTTACAGTTCTCTTAAACTGCAGGGGTCTGTCAGATGGAAATAAACAGGGAGGGTGTTTGGACAAGTCGTAATAGCTATGAGGAGCAGAGAGAATTTATGAAATATATATAATTTGAATTTTATAACCTATAAATCCTTAATGATAATATTGTTCTATGCTTCTCAATTTAATAATCTACTATAAATTTTACAGTTCATTGCAATAGAAACTAATTATTCTGTTCCCACATTTGTCTTCAAGTAGATGTGGGAAAATGAAAGAAGGCAGACACTTCAGTGGCATGAATTTTGAATAGTTAAGTTTTAACAAGAAACTTTCTGCGTGTTACAGACACTTCAGTGGGTGTTCTTTTCAGTTTCAGTATGTTTCTTGTTGTTTCTAAGTGGCGATAACTTAAAAAAGCATCATATAGAACTTCAAAAACAATTTCCACATATCTCAATTTAGGAAGGAATAATAATAATTTTCTTGCTTGCTAATGATAGTGAATGGAAATACCAAAGAATTCTTTGGGAAGAGAGAAAAAGAGTGGTTAGAGCTGGTGGGGAGAAGCGGGTATGGAAACTGGAAATACATTTCTCCAGAGAATCGGGTTCATAAACCAGAATGTCAGGCAAATGTTAGGGAACTGGTTCACAACCATTCATTTTCAAACTGTATTAAAAAGTTTTGACTCGTGATGAGACATCAGCCTCTTCAGTCCTGTAGTATTTTCAGATCACAGATGATGGCAGCTGTTGTAACAGAAAATGAAGTAAGTAAATTGCCTGGAAATGTCACTGTAGTGTCCAGCGGGAAACAGCAGGTGAGGTGAGTGGCATTTTTTGGAATGTCCATTTTCATTAGGAGGTATAAATTTGCTTTTGCCGAGGCTGGTCGTAATCATATTGTTTCCCAGTGGTCATTTCAAAGGTAGAAAAGATTCACAGATCACACATTCCTAAATATGTATTGGTGTGGATATGTAATATTTTCTGGTTCTCTACATTTAGGTGGTTGTTCATGCATTTTCAGCTTGTGGCTTAGAGCTGATCTGTTTTTTATGACCTGTGAGATTCTGAAGTCAACATTTTTTCAGTATAACGTGGGTTGCCAAGTACACCTTGAATATAGAATATATATAAATAAATTTGATAGAGCTTCCTTTCTGCTTTCATAATTAAGAAGCAAATTTCCCTTACCACGACAAGCAAGGTTTTGATCATCACCTAGAAATTACATTCTTCCTAAAGAAACTAGAGGGAATTAGAGATAAAAACATACTTTTCCAAATGTGAGACATTGTAACTGATAAATTATTGCTGAGATCCCTGTTCCAAAAGAAAAGAAGATCCGTATTAAAAGGAGCTTCCAAAGTGGTACCGAAAGCTCAGATGTAAAAGGCCGATTACAAACTGTGTGCTCATAGAATCTCCTGATGTGAAAATGTGTCAAAATGTGGAAAAGGGAGAAGAGTAGATCAGGCAGGAGAGAGAGGGAATTCCTATTTGCTAATTGTTGCTTCAGAGAACAATCTGAGGAAGTCTTTTGGAATAAAAAGGAAAGAAACTCTTAATTCTTTCAGCTGGGAGCTTCGCTCATCAGCTGTTTCAGGATGGAGTGATCTCAAGCCACATTTTGTGTTTCTGTACATGTAGCACATTCCCATGCACGTTTTGCTGTTCCATTTCTTCCTGGATTGGCCGGGAGGAACCAAATTGGGTTAGTAATAAGATCATGTCTTGAGGTAACGTTATGGACCGCACAGAACTTTTTGTCATAAACTGTGATCATGTGAAACTGAACATTGTTGTTCTGGGTATCCTCACTTCCACTGCGAAGGCTGGCTTTTATTTAAAGCTTTGTTTGTTTGTTTGTTTGTTTTTTGTTTGTTTTGGGTTGGGTTTTTTTATTTATGAGCCTTACACGACACAGGGTGTCTGAAAGACCCGTATCTCATAGTGATTCTACCATGTCCCCTGCCCGAAGAATGGGGAGATCTATAATGCTGGTACAGGATCGGAGAAAAACCCTAAAATGCCAGAAGGACGTTTCCACTGTCGGATGAATTTTCCACTGCAGGTTTTGTTTTGGAACCCCCTTTACTCTGAATGAGCACCAAACCACGGTATCTCAGTAGCCCATCCGTTTGGAAGGCGTTAGTCTGTGTTTTACCTCTTGGCACTCTATTACTTAAGTGTCAAAGGACGCTGGGTGGCCACTGCAGTTCTTTCTAGAGAGCAGGCGAATCTGTGGAAGGTGGAAGAACCCTGTGTGTTTTATGCTTTCTGTATCATATGTTGTGAGGAGTCTCCAAATTCAGAGTTGAAAATGTATCTGTTAAACTTTTTAGAAATTAAATCTTTTGGACTGTTTAGCCATTATCAGCTTTAGTGCCAGCAAATTTGTTCCCCTTGGTGATTTTAATATTCATAAAATTAACATTAATGACGCCATACCCAGTGAATTTCTAGCACTGTTTAGATTCATTACATCTTCTCTAACACATTCGGCTCCTTAGACATTTTCTCAATCTCATTGATATGGTGTAACATTTTTCCGGTAAATTGAACAGCTACCTAATCCCTCTTTGATCATTTGAAATAAACTGTGAAGTTTATTTCCAGAAAGAAGATTGTTAACTGTGAAAACCTGTAAATTATTTATCTCCTAGAAACTATTTTAATGCTGATTTAGTTGTCAAGTATATATCTATATGACAGTTTTAATTAAGGTTTTCAGAAGGTTTCTAAGCATATGCCCCTACCGCACACACATTTTGTACTAAAAATATGATAGGTACTTTGTCTTTTTTTTTTTTCTGGAGTAGTAGAGATGCTGTAGGTACAGAATAACGCTTCTTATTGACTTCTTACTCCATTCATGGTTACAGGTGCTTCTTCCTCACCCCATTATGTTGGACCCCAGCAAACAATGGTGAAGGTGGGCAGATAAAGCAATCCCAGCCAGAGTGTACGCAGCAATTATTTCTTTGTGTGTGGGGTTGAGAAAAGATGAGAGTACAGCAATGAAAGGCTGATGAGAAGAATGTGCTGCAGAGGTACTGCAGAATGTTAAAGTTGATTCGGTTTGTAAAGAGACTCCTTGGCTCAGCAAGAGTGAGCTTTGTATTCTGAAAATTTCTCGTCAGGAAATTACCGCTTTATTCCCTTTATTAAGGGAAGATATTTTCCCTTAAAAAAGCAGAATGTAATGGAGGATGGCGTGTGACTGCCTTTTATTGCTAGTTTGCATTAACCAGACCGATCCATCCTGGCCATTTCAGTCCATCCAAGGCTGGGTGTTGTTTTTCCAGCTGTCTTGCTGTTGCAAAGCATTGTTCCTCTGTCATAGCCTCATGTTTCCTTGCCCCTTAAGTCTTTGCTGTTGCTTCTTTGTACAACTATAGAACTCCTGGGCCAGCTGAGGGTTGGTACATGCCAACTTTGAATGTATCGTGTCCATTCAGCGAGTCTGTGCATAGTACAGTGTAACGTGTACACACGTGTCCAGCGTTCTGAACATTCGCTTGATGTGATTGATTGCCCCACCCCTGCTGCCCTAATGTGGGGACTGATAGGCTGTAGCTGTATTAATCAATCAGAGGCATGAAACAGCCTGTGTTCGTACCATCCAGTTCACTGAGCTTCCAGAACAGATTCAAAAGTCAGACAATCTACTGGGAATAGTCCATGGTCTGAGCTAAATTCTGCTACGAGATTTATTTATAACTGTACCAGAACTATTTTAGCAATTTAGTAGTACAGGCAACTGAATAAAGTCCCAGTAACTGTTTATTCCTTTGCACCATTAAATTCAGTACTGTATGTGTAGCCGTTGGGTCCGTGTGTCTGGAACATTTTCTGTGGCAGCCTTTCCCAGGAGTGTAGTGTTTTTATACGCGTGTCCAACAGCACAGCGGTTGTGTGGATAGCAGATGGGCTAAAAATGATGGAAAGGCTACAAAAATTATTAAATAACTCTTAGAGGTCCTAAAAATCTTGTTGATGGGACGCTAAGAAAGTTTAAAATACTGTAGTCGATCCTACAATTAACTTAATAGAACTGTGGACATACTCAGAGAATTGTTGAGGAACTAGTGTGTGATCCGTGACTGCAAGCTGGTTTGCCATGGCAGGAATGTCAGCTCTGTCTCTGGTGTAGCCTAGTTCTTCTCTCAGAAAATTATATCCTTTTGTCTCACTTGACAACCCCTTGCCTCAGAATCTTCAAGTCCTTCTCACAATGAAACCTGCTTGATAAGATTGTACATTGCAAAAAGAATTAGAAAATAGTGCTCAGTGACTGGAAGTTTTCTTATTGTTTCTTTGTAGATTAAAAATACTTTAACAGCAGCAAAAATTAAGATCTGGTGAAAAATGGGATTCTGATACTTCCACTGAACACTAGATAACAAATATCCAGCACCGCTTTTGCCAGCAGTGAAGTGTTGTCTTTCTTCGTTACAGTTTATCAGGATATCTTTTAAGCGATTTTCTGTGGTGATCTGGAAAACCTCAGATGTTACTGACATTTTCTGTGTTAAAATGATATACTGGAACAGTTGCCTGTGGGTGTACATAGCAATTTAGTGCTTGCAGTCCTCTACTGGTTCATCTTCTAATAAGCCTGGAAAAGAGAGTGCTTTGCTTTTTTCCTCCCCTCTCAGCCATCCTAGCCATGTCTCATGTGCAGTGTCAGCCACTGGTGAGTGTGCTCTGCGTGTTGGTTTGTATACGTATTCGCCCCACACTGCAGATGAAGGTGTCTTGGCTCTTTATAACTAAAAGCAATTATTTTTACTCTGAATTTGTTACAGCTCCAGCTGTGATTCTTCAGGTAATCTATAACATTTATTCTTCACTTGTACCATCCAATCCATGAGAAGCTTCATGCCTTCTGAGGGAGGAGAATCTTCATTAATGTTTTGTAAAGCAAGCTGGTAAATACGCAAGGCAGGTCCCAGACCCTTAGGGCATGGTACCCCTTCTGGGTATGAATAGATCTGAAATGTGTTCTCCTGGGACGGAGGCCGTTACTGACTGCCTCAGTCCCGTCTACTAAACTGCACCTTAAAGACAGTTTGTTTGGTTGTCCGTCCTTTTTATACACCAGCAGGTGAATTCTTTCTTCCTACCTCTCTTGTTGCACTTCATGGTGTTACTTTTGCCAAGTCCCCTTCTACTAGCATTGGTCTACGTGGTTGTGTTTTAACACCAAATGATGCTCTGTCCTGCAGCTTGTTCTGTAACGCCCTTCCAGACTGGCAGCTCATGCTGTTACTGCACGTGGGTGAGTGAAGGACTGAAGTTTCTTCTCAGCTTTGGGTAGTTCTTGGCATGCTTTACCCTGATGCTTGGCTTTGGCATTTAGTTCTCTGTTGACTCCTTTTAGAGGTCATCTAAACTTTTATTGAGGTTACAAGAAGCTCCTTAATAGAGACAGGCTTTACTGTCACAAACCGTGAAATGAGTAAGATGTGTCTACTTGTCTCCTTTCAGCTAATAGTGTGATAAGAATCTGATTTCGCTGCTGATGTTGAGTGCTGAATAGTCAAGGAAAAGGTAGAATATCATGGACCAGAAATCTGCATTAATTAGGCTGGAGGCTGTATCACGGTAATACCAGTATCAGTATCATTAAGTCTTTGGATCAAGCAATTTCAAAGACTTGAGATTTTGTTGCGAGAGCAGTAAGGGATATACACAGACCTATTTTATAATACCTTGGCATTAAGATTTTAACTATGCTTGTTATTCATGAATAAGCTGAGAAGATGATTAATTGCTAGATTAAAAAGAACTCTTTGATCTCAGAATACCTAATGCCTGCTGTCCATGGAGACTGACATTAAACCAGCTAACTTCTGTAAAAGTTCACATACCACCAGTCTCGTCTTATCTTTACGTTGGTCCTTTCATTAGTTGGAGCAGAGAGAAACTGTATTGTTATAATTCAGAGCCCAAAGACCCGCAGAGGTCATAACAAGTAGCAAAGCTGTATTATGCTACAGGAAGGCTTCAGCTGTCCGCTCACCTCCCTTAAACCCTAGCACAGACATAAAAATGGATTGGAGCGGATTAACTCAGCAGTGAGAGCTGTCTTCATGCAGGGAAGACACAGAATGCACCCCAGTTTAAATACAGGCAGACAGGCTGGGATTTTCAGAGGAAGCTGCCAGAGTTACTGCTGTGAGTCCTGGTTTCGTACATTTAGCAGTTACCTGTCTCACAGGTCGCAAATCACTGCGCAGTTACCTGTATGTGGCTGAAGCTTAACAGAAAAGACTGCTGCTGTACGTGCAGTGATCAGTGCTGCGTTCAGTGATCTGGCAGGGGAGCCACGGCAGATCTCCTCCTGGGGACGTGAGTTAGCATGGGAGATTGGGGGCTGGGTTTCAGTCACGCTTCAGCCAAGTGGAGTCAGAGCAACTTTGAGCTGAAATACTGATGAAAGAGAGAAGGTGGTGTCACATGTTTCATTTTCCGCTACAGGGATGGTAACATCTGGCCAAGTGATAATGAACAGCTGGGGGAAGGACAGCGCTACATTGCTGCAGCTGTTGGCTCAGGGAGCGTGAGTCAGAGCCTTCCGTCTCCTACCACGCTGTTACCTCATGGCTTTGCTAGAAGTAGACTTGAGATTTCTACTTGTTTTTTTCCTAGGCTCCCTCTTGCCAGCAGGAACTTCACTTGCTTTCATTATCAGAACAGTGCAATCAAAATAGAGGGTTTGTACTACTCTGCTGAACTCCTGAGATCCTGTGTTAAATTTTAAAGGGTCGGGTGGGCGCACGTCTGTCTGGCTGTTAAAACACGACCATGCTCTTTTGACACACAGCTTGGGTAGCTCTGCATATAAACCTGACTTGTATTTGGAACGTTTGTGAACAAACACACAAATCAAATAAGGAAAGGTAGGGCTGGTGAAGCATTTTTCCAGATTAATGGCAAATTTAAAAGCCAGTCTCTTCCTTTAATGGCAAGGCACGTTTGGCATTTGTGAGTTCGTTTGCAGGCACATCCCTTGATCAGGCTTCTTCCACTGTAGGAGCTCCCGGCACATCTGGCAGCTCAGTCGCTGACATTTTCGTGAGAACTGTAGTGCTCCCTCTTAGAGCTCTTCATGGAGATATCTGGCTGAGATGTGAGAGCTAATGTCTGGTGATAGATAGGAAGGTAGATCGGATGAGGTGACGGTTTTTTCTGACCTTAAAATCTTGCAATAAAAATAACAACAAAAAAGCAAAGCACCTGAAAGTTCCAAGCCTAGAATATTATAAAGGAATAAAATTTACTTTGCCTACCACTTGCTACGCTGCTGTTAGGTTTTAAAAGCTTACTTTGGTAATTCATAATATGAAAAGGATTCCAGTACAGTCTTAGAGGTTATGAAGACAACGTAAAACTTCCAAATGCCAGACTTACACTGCATAGCATATTCTGCTGCGATTCTGAAGTTTGGAGTGTTATTTTGATCAGCTTTTTACATAAAGTAAAAAGTAAAATCAGCACTTAAAAGTAACTTTTGAGTAGAATACAAAATTAATTTTGTGGCTGACCGTTTATGTGCCCTGATGTTATTTCTTCATCAGGGAACTGCTCATTGGGTGATCATCTATATAATCAGGTCATTAATTTTCTATCATATTTAAATCAGGTGAGAATTATTAAATGTATTTTCAAATATTTAAACTAAGTTCTGAAATAAAAACATACTTTTCGGCATTTACTCTTTTTCCTGAGCATAAGGTGTAGGATCTTCTGTTCACTTCTGTCTTGCTACCAATGATTTATTCTTTCTTTTTCCTTCTTATTGCTTAACTTTGTGCTCTGTATTGCAGGTTCCGCAGAGATGGGCAGCTGAGACTTAAAGCTGAAATAGCCTTTTCAGAAAGCAGTCGTTACTTTTTTAACACCAAACCTTCCTGTCTTAGTGATCTGTAGCTCACTGATTGATTGAAATAGATCACGTGCCTCCTGCTCTAAGAGGCTAAGGTGTTGCTAGGATGCTTCAGGCACAACTGGGTCCTGCTCAGGAAAGCCTTTGTTGGGATAAGCTGGGATGAGTTATCACATGTATTTGTTAAATATTCCAAGGTGAAGGATGAATTTTGTGCCCCAATGAAGTTAGTAGGAGTTTTGAAATTAACTTCAGTGAAGCTGTGTGTTCATACAGGATTTCCACTCCCAAAATCCTTGGCATTCAATGTCCTCATCCTATTCCTCTAATATAAAGATGAAATATCCAAGCTGATAAGAGACTGAAAATACAGGGTGTAGCTGCCCAAAAGATCATTTTTAGTAATCAGAATCTCCTCAACATTTTTCTGGAACTAGGTCGTCTTCTGGTTGAGGAGATTAAATTTAGTGTGTCGCGTCTTCCAGGAGCATCTCCTGCTGGACTGGCCAGCAAGAGATGAGAATACAGGGGGCTTCAAAATGCCAAGGCCTGAAGTTATTCCTTAAGGACCAGGGTAGATAAAGATGTTTCCAAACTAAGGTTTTGAAGATTTTGATCTTTATGGGCTACCAGGCATTTCAGGGATCTGATTAGAAACATGTTAATAATTAATGTAAATTGACAAAAACTGGACTTAAGGGAGTGAATGTTCCTTTCTGGGAGAAGCCCAAGCTATCTGTTTGTGTAGTGTCAATCTTACTTGTACTGACTCAAGAAGCTGTTCTGATTTTTAATAGGATTTGCTGGGCAGATACCATCAATATCCACAGGTTAAAATTTGGAACAGGACTTGGGAGAAGGCTAAGTACCAGCTATGTAGTTCCAGTAGTTCTGTTCCATGTGCAGAAAACGGTGTAAAGACATCTGTGAACACCCCGCGCGTGCAGCGTCCATCCCCGCTATCCCCCTGTTTCGCTTTGGAAATGCAGAAGCCCCATCTCCTCCCTCGCTGTGTAAGGTGCTAAGCGTTATTGGAGTAGTAGGTAACAATATCATACTAGTAACAAAGTAATAGTTGAAGGAAATTTGTTAACTTGGTTTTCATTTAATTCCTGGTGTAGGCACAAGGAGTGGGTGTCTTCGGATTCGCATTGTGCACTTTGACAGCCGTTCCCATTGTATCATGGAGGCATTGCAGACGGGCTGTATCATCCTCATTGCTGTGGGATCGTTGCACCCGTACAGGGAAGAGACTCTGAGCGACGTGAAGCATGCGCTCTGGGACCAGTGGCTCCTTGCCGAGGCTTTACGTGGTTCCTCTCAAATGTTACATTTTATGCTGCTACTTGCTGCGATGTGAGAGATTGTTATCAGCGGAAAATCAGCCTACGTCCCATAAGGGTTAAAGAGAGGGGAGGTGGGTTGGCTTAAAAGATGTGTGGTCTTAATGCAGGCGTGGAAAGCAAAGCCAGTAGCTGCACATCCATGTGAAGCACAGAACTCAATGCAGGAGGATAGTAAGGAAGCATTATTTACAAAAATATTGGAAATACAGATTAGTTATTTTTTCAGCTCGGTTTAAAATCTAATGAAGACGAAAATGGCAGTTCTCCAGAAACCCATCCTGTGATGCCTTCACCCTCAAGTCCTTCATATTAATTATCTCCAAGGTCCAGACTGGTATCTGTGTCAGGCAGAGCCTGTTGTCTGAAAATTGCTGTGGCCTCTGCAATGTGTTGTTTGCTCTTTCCCCTCCACTTGTGCTCT